>NW_008603562.1:14104-23227 GCF_000691845.1 Merops nubicus | reverse complement strand
TAAAATGGAATATATATAAATATATATAAAACAAATATTGAATCCTACCCCACAGGTGGTAATTATGTCACTGTCACCACTGATGCTGTGGAGCAGGCACTGGGGAAGACCCAGACTAGACTCAGCAGAAGATGGGAACCAAATTGATGAGCTGAATTCGGGAACTGGGATTCAGGATCAAAGACAAAATGGACAGAGTCCTCCTCAGACACTGGCCATTGAAGAAGAGAGCTTGACCCTTGTGGTCCAACAGCTTTATACTGATTATGATGGATATGGGATGGAAAATCTTGTTGGTCAGTTTAGGGTCACCTGTCCTGTCTTCTCCTCCCTACAGGTGCAGCCTCTTACTTTCTGCACCCCCAGTGTGGCACACAAGATTTAGCAGTGATCTTGGTCTGCACAGGAGCAAGTATAAGCAAGGGCCTTTCAAATGCACACCGATCCTTGGTGTCAACTGTAAACATTATGTGTTATCACTCCTAGAAGCAAGTATTCTCCGCAAAAGTATGTTGCTAACTTCAGAAAGTGAAGTTAGATAGAAGAGACCTAGATGAAAAGAAAAATCACAGAACAGAATTAGTTCTGCTCTAACTCAAACCAACACATTGAGGTAGGAAAATAAAGGTCTTGCTGCTACAGTTATTTATTTCCAGGCTTAAATTAATGGTTGAAAAGAGTATGTTCATGATAAGCTTGAACAATAATTTAATGAATATTACTTTAGGAAAGCAATATTATGAAGATATTTTTCAAGCACAGTAGACTCTACAATATCATCCTTTTTTGCTGTTTTTTCACTTTCCTTAGTATAACTGAACAACACCTTTGCCTCAAGACAAGGGCTCTAGTCACACCACCCTGCAAAGGCAGGGACTGGGGGAAGAAAGATCTGCCCACTCTAAGTGAAGACCAAGTTTGAGACCATTTAAAGAATCTGAGGGTGTACAAGTCCATGGGACCCAATGAGATCCATCCATGGGTCCTGAGGGAACTAGTGGATGAAGTTGCTAAGCCACTTTCTATCATATTTGAAAAGTCACAGCAGTCTGGTGAAGATGGGAAAAGGGGAAACATAACCCCTGTCTTCAACGGGGGAGTAAAGGAAGACCCAGGTAACTACAGGCCAGCTAGTGTCACCTCTGTGCCCAGCTAGATGATGCAGCAGATCCTCCTGAAGGCTCTGCTAAGGCACATAGAAAATGAGGAGGTGATTGGTGGCAACCAACAAGGCTTCACCAAGGGCAAATCACGCCTGCCAAATATGGTGGGCTTCTACAATGGACTTACAGTGTCAGTGGATAAGGGAAGAGCAACAGACTTTGACCTGCACAAAGTGCTCAGCATTGTCCCACATGGCATCCTTGTCCTTAAATTTGAAATATATGGTTTTGATAGACAACTCACTGGACAAAGAACCAGCTGGATGGTCACACTCAGAGAGCTGTGGTCAACAGCTCAATTTCCAAGTGGAGACAAGTGACAAGTTCTGCTCCTCAAAGATCAGTACTGGGACCAGTGCCGTTTAATGTCTTTGTTGATGGCATGGACAGTGGAACTGAGTGCACCCTCAGCAAGTCTGGCTGCAACATCAAGCTGTGTGGTGTGTTTGACATGCTGGAGGGAAGGGATGCCATCCAGATGGACCTTAACACGCTTGAGAGGTGCTGACGCCACGCAGTTCAGCAAGGCCAAGCGCGAGGTCCTGCACCCGGGTTGGAGCAATCCCAAATACAAATACAGGCTGGGCGATGAGTGAACTGAGAGCAGTCCTGAGGAGAAAAGACTTTGTCAACTCGCTGATTGATAAAAAGCTTGACATTAGCCAACAATGGGCAAGTGCAGGCCAGAAAGCCAACCACATCCTGGGCTGCACCAAAAGCAACTTGGCCATCAGGTTATGGGATGTAATTCTCCCCCTCTGCTCTCCTCCTGTGAGACCACACCTGGAATACTGCATCCAGCTCTGGAGCAGATGGTACAAGAGGGACACAGACCTGTTGGAGAGGGTCCAGAAGAGGGCCGTGAAGATGATCAGTGGGCTGGAACACATCTCCTTTGAGGACAAGCTGAGAAAACTGGGGCTGCTCAGCCTGGAGAAGAGAAAGCTCCAGGGGAACCTCTTTGCAGCCTTCCAGTATCTTAAGGGGGCCTAGAAGAAAGCTGGGGAGGGACTTTTTACGAGAGCTTGTAGTGATAGGGTGAGGGTTGATGGGTTCAAACTGGAAGAGGGTAGGTTTAGATTAGAAATTAGGAAGTTTTTCACTATGAGGGTGGTGAGTCACTGAAACTGGCTGCTCAGGGAGGCTGTAGATGCCCCAACACTAAAAGTCTTCAAGACTAGGTTGGATGGGGCTTTGAGCAACCTGATCTAGTGGGACGTGTCCCTGCCCACAGAAGGGGAGTTGGAACTAAGTGACCCTTAAGGTCACTTCCAACTCAAACCATTCTATCATTCTGTTTTTATGTATCCTAAGAATACTCCCACTGTCTTCAGTAAAACTAAACAGAGCATGTGAAAATCTAAAATATATGCAAGTCTTTGCAATACCACCATCAAATTCCTAGTATACTATTAATCTCAAGCTGTTATACCAGTACATAAGAACTGTTTATTTTCAATGTCACTTCAGACTGCTGTTTCCAGAGAGATCTGATTTTGATGAAATTCATCCGCCCACCTTAAAACCCAAGCAACTTTGTTATAATAAAGGTCTCCTCTGTGACTTCATACATTTCTTCACTATATGGCATAAATGCAAACTTCATTTACAAATAGATGCCTATAGTGTTACTATTTTGTTTCCTTAAGCATCATATATTTTAAATGTTACAAAATGATAAATGAGAAAAAAGCTCCTGTAGGCTACTTATACAAATGTTCATAAAAAATACAAATTGTTCCAGCTGTAATCAACTCCTTGTAAAAGCTGAAGAGCAGTGATGAATGCAGCACATCTGATTATGGTCAGCTGGAAGTAGAATCTCTATGACAGAGGAAAAACTTCCTCCCATCACTCAGCCTTGTTCTATGAAAAATGGAATCTGGTTTTGGGATGCTACATCCAAGCCATATGTATCATGAAGGTACTGTGTACTGGATGAGGTGTGTCTATCATAGCTGCAAAAAAACACAATTCAAGAGCATATTGTAAAGATCTGGGGGGTGGGGGAGAAAAGTACTTTATATTTTGAATTTTTATATCTATTTAATCACACTGGCAATAGAAGAGTATTAGCAGTAAGATGAAGAAGAAACAGTTTGGTCTCAAAATAACATCCAGAATTCTATTATCTATGCTTTTCCGTTTATACATCTATGTCTGTACATCACCTTTATAACAACATCACATAGGTAGCTGTTAAACTAGCATATTGAGGAAAAACAGCCCCAAACTGTCTGCATCTGCATCTTGACCCTTAGCGACATGGAAGTCAGTACTGCCAGAGTACCAAAGAATATTTCACACAGCAGCTGAAGTTAATAGTGCATACCAGAAAAGACTGAGACCAAGTATGAGTGCTGCTGGTGCAAGAATCAGGTAACTTGAATTAAAGAAGATCTTGACAACTCTCTTTAGTCTGTTCCAAGTCTTGGTTGTAGCAGTTCTAATATGGCTCGTTTACCTTTCCTAAATGCATGAACTACCTTGTGCTACACCCCACCAGCACATTCCCATCATTAAATTTCCCACCAGGAAATTAGCCTGTAAGCCAAGCTGATTTTTATTTTCTGTCACCAGAAAAGGCCTTTATATATTTATTTTTTATATACACATATCTATCTATATGCCTTTTGGGGGATAAGACAAAGGAGCTGATAGTGATCCACTTTTCCAGGTATAAGGATTTTTGGTTTTACCATAAAAACTTAGGAGCATATTTCCTTCAGAAAAAAAACAATCTAACTTGTCATAAAAGCCTAATGTTCTGTACAGTCTAGTGTGAATTCTTTTGTTTGATTGGTACAGGATAGCACTAGACATGAATAAGCCATTTTTCTTAAGGTTATCTGTTTGGTAGTTTGTGTAGCCTTTGCATACTGTCCCTAAGCAATGCAAATCTTTCCCAGACTCATGGTAGTAAAATAAGCCATACTTCATTGTCATCTGGAATGTCATGTGAATTGTTCTTCTTTAAAGGTTTGATGTGGGTGCACACATGTGCATGTATTATGCAACAAACATTTGGTTTTCAGTATCTTTTATCCCACATTAACTTTTTTAAATGTTATATGGAAGTTTGGGAAGAAAAGCAGACCTATGAGGTGTTGCTTTCAGATGTGCAAATACTGGGAATAAACCCCCTGTTTCTAAGGTGTAAGAAGATACACAGGTCAAGAGAGCTAGCATCTTTGAAAGAACACCTTCAGAGAAACAACTGAACTGGAGAGGCTTTTCCAGTGTTTTTGATCTCCTTCCCATTGGGGGGCAGTGCGGGAGCAGCCACGTGGTGCTCAGCTCCCAGCTGGGTCTAAACCCCAGTCATCTACAACCAAAAAAGTGCTCTCTGGAAAAAAAAAAAAAAGTGCTCTAAGTGTCTCCCCCTAAAACTGTACATCATACAGTCTGCAGATGTGGGTTTTGGGGGGAAACAGAGGACACAGCTGAGATGCAGTTCTTTCTAGGAGGATCCCTTCTTTTCCCTCCATCTCTGACTGGACTGAAGGGACTTGTCCCACTGTGGTTACAGCATTACCTTTAGCCAAACTTGACAAGCATAACAGGCAATGCATATTCAGAATCTTACAGCTTCCAGAATACTTTAATGATTGATCACTTTGTTCAGTGATAAACTCAAAGTCAAACTGTTATCTCAAAAATGACTTCTGAATCTCCTTCCCCAGAACATAACTACTTTCCTCTGTGGTACCACTTAATTCATCCCTTATGATGCCATTTGCAGTAGAAAGCTCATGTGCCTCATGTTATTAGCATTCATTTTCTTGTCTGACTAAATAGGCATTTTGAGATTACAGTACTCCTAATACATCAAAAATGCAAATAAAAAGTCATATATTATTTAAAAATAGTCTTGTTTCTTCATTGCACTGAATATCTGCCATAAAAAGTTATTTGTTTGGCAGTTTTCTCTTGCCAGCTGTTATATGGAAGTAACCAAGTCTATGCAACCACTTATATAATAAGTGATAGCAGTATGAAAGCCTTATTAATATGCTGGGCCTCTGTATAGACTAAAACCACAGTAACATTATCCTGGACAGAATTAAGAATATTTCTAAGTATGCAACAGCTGTGGGCACTTTTGGCAATATTGTATTACCTTCAAATTCACTAATTGCTTACTACTGACAAGATAAAAAAGCACTGAAGCTCACCTGAGCTGCTCAGTCTACTCAGAAATCTCATTCTGCAGTTGGCAAACCATTACTGAACTCTTGAGCTCTTGCAACTAGATTACTAGGAGGGAAAAAAAAAGAAAGAAAACCTACCAAAAAATTCCACCAAGCTAATTTAAAGATGGTATGGTTTAATGGGCTGCAGTCAAATATAATTTGAATGTCTTCTACTTGTGCAACTGCTCTGGGCAATCTGCTCTGTGGCTTCACTGTCCTTACACTGATAAGTTTCTCCTTTAATCCAGTCTGAACATTTCATGTTTCAAGCTATGCCTGCTGTCTCTTATCCCCCTGCCATGCTCCACTATGAAGGGTTTCCTCAACACACTCCCTGCACACAGTGGGGAGGCTACTCTTAGGTCCCCTGCAGCCAGCTTTTCTCCTGACTTGTTCAGCCCAGCTCCCTCAGTCTCTGCACACAGGGCAAGCGCTCCAGCCCCTGATGGACTTGGCAGCCCTACACTGAAGTCACTCTGGTTTGTCTGTGTCTTTCTTGTATTTAGAAAATTAAAACTCAACACAGACACGTAGATAACCATTTTGTATTGGCAGGAGATGGACACAGCGATTGTCCTACCATCATTCCTTCCCCAGCCTACGTATCCGTTATGTGAAGAAAATTTTGGCACTCTTGGTCTAAAGCAGATTGAGTCAACCTGCTTACTAGGCAGACAACGTCAGCATTGTGGAGTGCTGATGTGCACCTAGCTCTGCCCTGCAGGTACAACTGTCTCCATGTACTTGGTCTGTGAGTTTGAGCCTAAGCCTACCAAAACACATCCTTGCAGAGACATGGTGGGTTCTGGTAACCAGCTCCTGGGAAAAAAGCAGAATTTTTTCTCCACATCAAGGTTATAATCATGAGTCAAATTGTAGAGATTCCCTCTTCCCTGTATCTCATCCTTCAGGTATATCCACTGGAGCACGTATTTTCTGTTCCCATTATCCTATTGGTTCTTCTGAAAAGAAATCCTTAAAAAAAACAAGGGCCAGAAGACAGAGAAATCATCTGAAAAGCAGAAAGGTCTGGTTTCCACTTTTGCCCCCATCACCTTTTCCCTTTAATGATATTACAAACAATATGATGCTAAGTGCTCTGAAAGTCATCTTGCTTTTTCATGCTAGTATGATTTTTGCAATCTCAAAAAAATGTGACAAATGTAATTATGCCTGAAAGAAATAAACCATCTCTTCTCAGAGAGGCTGAAAGAATACTGAAACGTGATCTGTACTAGAGCTGAGCTAATTACAGTGACACCACTCATGCCTCTAGAATTCTGTTAGTGTCAGCGCTTACATTATGAACCCTTCATTTCAGGGTTTTATAACTATTCTACGTGAGTTAGGTACTGTTATGGGAGTGCACAACAGCTGCTAATGGCTTCATCAGTCACATTTTTTAAAAAAATGGCTTAAAATTCAGTTTGAAATTTTGTAATTCCCTTGTGTGATACATGGTGTAAATCATCAGTAATTTGGGAGTAAAGTAAGACAATGCAGTAAAGACAAAACCCATCAAAGTATGATTTATATGCTTGAATTTTAAAATGCGTATTTTGCAAAGTTTGGAGACAAGAGCTGCTGTCTACACTAATCACCTTCAGTATATTCACACCCAGGCACGACATTAAGGGTTTCTGGAAAAGAAGTGAGGCTCCCATGAAAAAAAACCTTAATACCATCATGAGTAAGAGAAGAGTTTTATAAACACCAGATGTCAAATGAAATTTTGGCAATATACATCATAGTCATCATACATCAGTGTTCTAAGTTTCGTATGTGAACATATTTATCTTGCAAAAATGTGGTGTGCTTTCTGATACCTGTAGAAGTACTTAGGTACCCTGAAAACTACAGATTATCTATTTAAGTATGTCAATTATTTTAGGCAACACAACAAATTCACTGGAAACACTGGAGAATGAAGACTCTCAGGTCTGAAAACCAGCAAAACAAAAAAGCAGTGTCTTGCATCATGCTGGGATGTGGCAAAATGTGGTCTTACATAAATTATACCCACTTTTTAATTTTTATATAAAATTATGCATTTACAGTATCTAGTACCTACATAAGTAATTGAGCTAAAGTTTTTCAGCTTACACAAAAAAAAATTCTATTTCTTCCAAAGGCCACTTTCACTCAGTCAGCGAATCAGTATAAGCTATGGTTCTCTTTCACCCAACCTGAAACAATATTGCCAATATATCAGAAGAAGGAAAAAGATAAAAAGACAGAAACAATTCCTTGCTGATAAAAGCAGTAACAAATCGTTCTCTTTCATAAAGAAGTCGTTTTCTGGTTCTCTGCTACTCACTAGTTCATTTCTCAATAAATTACAGAGAAATAGCTCATTCAAAACTATACCTAAATTTCTTTAGTTTACAAAACCCAGATCACTATTATTATTACTGAATGATTCTCTATACCCCATATCGTTTTTCTTTTAATATTTGATTAAGCATTGCTCCAGTGAATCTCCCTTGGTCAAAAATAATCAGCTGAATAAGATTTAATTCTCTCTTGCCGATTTTATGTAAATAATAAACAGTTTTTCTCATCAGACTGTAGATTGTCTATCAGCCTGGAAACCAGTGATTAGTGAGTAAATGGTGTGCTCTGTATGCCATGGTGTACCTTCCTTGCAGTAGAATGATTCATATGTGATACCATTTACCTTAGTGCTACTTACTCCTTACCTAGATAACAGGATTATTGTGATCTCAGAAGGCAGGTGGAAACATAACTTTTTTATATTTGTCAATCATTTTATATCTATCCTGTTGGGACAAAACTATGGTTTCATCTCTATGGAAAGTGATGGAAGAATTGCCTCCCCTCCATGTTTTTATAAGAATGTATGAGTGACAGCACTGTATATAGCTACATTTCTTGAAATAAAGGAGGGAGGGCATGTTATTCTCTTTGTAATATTTTCCTTCTGAATCCTAATCCTAAATGATGGAAACACAACTGATTCTGAATAAGCCTGTGGTTCTACTATTTATTGAAAATCTAAATCTGATAATCTAACTGAAAATCTAAACTGAACAGGCTTGCAGTTGATTCTTTTGAGTTCTGGAGAATATTTGTGTACTGATACTACTACTGAGCTATAAAGGCTGAAAATGGGAGACATTTTTAGTAAGTTTTAATAAAACACACTAAAATATATATTATCATAAACCCCAGGAAGATATATTTATGAAACAGAGTTCTTCAAAATAAGCACACACCCTTTCCACACTCATCATATGAAAGAATCACTTATTTTGTTTGCTCCATGCGAGTGAAAACAAAACAGGAAAGAAACAGGCTAAGGTCAAACACCCTCTAGGCTAAATAGGTACAAGTCAGCAAATAAAGAGAGAATTTTGAATCTACATTCCTTCATCACCATAGTCCTCTATATAGTCAATTATGTTTTAAAGATCTCTAGTGATATATGGGAAGCTTGAGAAATAGGGAAGAAGCCACCAAAATACACGGCAAGCTGCAGTGGAGTTACAAAACCATTCAAATGGTTTCCTTCAAAGTCTTGAAGAGGAAGGAAACCCTTGTCACTAAACTAACTGGTCCAGGCAGACTCACGTTCACACTGTGTGGGGCTCACTGGCTATGGAGAAGGTTGCCTGGACAGCCCTGCTGCTGTATGTAGCCTGGGCTTTCTCAGCCCCTCGTGGGAGCAGACAAATGACCTGCAGGTTCTCAGGCTATGTGCTTTCCAAGCCTTCCATAAGGAACGAAGTCAAAGAAGGGATCATGTG
>NW_008603562.1:0-14073 GCF_000691845.1 Merops nubicus | reverse complement strand
GCAGTCTCGGTCCCTAGTAACTACTGACCTCATAAGCTGACTTCAGTTTGAAAGAGGAGGCTATTTCAAAGACAAATAAGACCTTTGAAGTTTGGAGAGAGCGTGGAGATGGATAGAACGGTGTGTTCAAACTAAGCCAAAGGCTGTGCTGTAAGCTCATCTCATCTCATCTTGCTCAGCTTAGGCATTCTGACCTAAGTTACCATATTAGACAAATTCTCCTCCACAAGATACATTTCTTTCTCATTGTCTGTGAAATGATAATAGACTTCTGTATACTTTTTTTTAAACGTGCTATTTTTAAGGCTATTTTAAAAATTATGTAAAAGAACTAGTTTACCATAAAATATTTTCTCTTACTGCCCTGCAACTTTAACAGTTTATCACAAATACTAACATAACTGTTAACTCATTCACTTAAAAGCTAGAAGGAAAAAAGGAAATAAGTCATCCAAAACTGATCATAACATAGGTGAGCTTTCTTTTGATTGGCTTAGTTCTGCTCCTACTACGTCAGCAACACCTTGATAAATCTCAGCCTAACTAATGGTTTGCTTTATCTTTCTCATGAAGCACAGGTCAAATCTGAAAGTTTTTCTAGATCTGATTCACTGTGTATTTAGAGACAAAATTTGTTTTTTACTTTTTACTACTTTTTAGTCCTGAAGTAGCAATACAAGTGGAAATATGCTAGATTCTATCTCTTATTATAATCCACCAATAGACTTGCTTGTTGAACTCCTCTCAGTTTCCAAAAGCTGGGCCCTCTGAAAATGATGAACTTGCATTAATGATACTGAAGGTAGATTTTAGCCCAAAAATCCTCCATTAATACAAACAGCAGAAAAAGAAACAATGTTGGTTTAATTTCAACCAAAGCCTCAAATATCTTTCAGGGTAGGTGGAGCACGTCTGCAATCAGTCATGCACAGTCTGTGTACCATTCACACGAAGTCATGTTCCTGATTAGAACTGTCCGTTAATGCAGGCTTGAATTCCTGCCTGCTCTACAAACTTTTCAAGCAGTGTTATAAATCACTTTTTTCTTCACTTCCCCTCTCCGCCAAATAGGAATAATAAAAGAACAATAGTGAGGAATCAGAGAGTTTTGGTGAGATACAAAGGTTTGGAAAACAAAAGACGTGACCAGCATTCCCTCTGGTGAGTGGCTGGGACTTGTCTGCGTTTCACAGTGCTGCTACCAGCCACAATCTACCACCTACCACCTACCATTGGTATGATGTTCTGCAAGGGGAACTAAATAATGAAAAACCAGACCAAAAAAGTCCACCTAGCTTGGAAATGTCACTGAGGCTAAGACACACTACACCTTGCATCAAAACAGCTTCAGTTAAAAAAAAAAAAAAGAAAAGAAAAGACATGTCAGACATGTCCTTGTCACAGAGGTGTCAGTTTTGATGGGAGCAGAAGGCCCTTTATGCAGGTCAGACCAACTCATGAGGGTAGTCTGCAGCCTCCCTGGGGCCAGAATTAAGGGTGTACAAAGAAAACCCATCCCCTAGTTCTTCCCTCATATTTACTACCTGTTAATAATTTTTCAGGTAGGCATTGATGAAGTTAAATCAAGAAGTTCAAGGGCAATGAAAAGAGACTTCAGCGCCTTGGGACAGCTGGTTAAGGGATCAGGAGCACAAAGAGTGTTCTCTTCTATCCTACCAGTTACAGGGATTGATGAGGGGTTAAACAGGAAGAGCCAGAAGATCACTTCCTGGCTCCAAGATGGGTATTACCAGCAGGACTTCATGTTCTTTGATCATAGGTTACAAGACACCAGGCTTTCTGACAACAGATGACGTACACTTATCTCAAAAGAGGAAAAAGGATACTGCAACAAGAATTAGTAGGGGTCACTGAAAGAGCTTTAAACTAGATTTGAAAGGAGATGGAGATGAAATCAGGCTTGCTAGAGAGGAGCCTGGGCACAGCATGCCAGTGCCTGTGGGACAGTGTGCCAGTGAGGTCTTTCAGTCTGCTGCCTCAGCACGGTGCTGGGTGGAGATCCATGCAGCAGCAAAGACACAAGGGTTATTGATAGGTTAGTAGTAATGTGTCATGATTTGGGGTTAGAGCTGCCCCAAACTGGTAAGTCCTCCTCAGATGCCGACCATTGCAGACGCAGCAAAAGTGAGGAGGAAGACAGAAGGGAGATGGAAGCTGTGATGGAAGGGCTTTCCCCTCTTGATCCTTCAGCTTTTATATGGGCTATGATGGCTATGGGATGGAATACCCCACTGGTGAATTTTAGGGTCACTTATCTTGTTTGATCCTCCCCGCAGGTGTGGCTTTACTTTCTGCCCCCCTCCGTGTGGTACAGAAGCTTAGCAGTGACCTTGGGCTGCACACCAATCCCTGGCAGTAACTCCTAACATGGAGCGTTATCACTGCTTAAACCAGGCAGTCTGCAAAAACATGCTGCTAACTTCAGACCAGGCAGTTAGTTAGAAGAAGCTTTAGCTGAAAAGTTAATTCACTGAACAGAACCAACTCTGTTCTACCCCAAACCAGGACATACTAACCTATCAATAAACCTTCTGTCCTTGCTGCTGCATGGATTACCATTCCCCACCTCTGCTGAGGCAGCAGACTGAAAGACCTTACTGGATCATAGAATTCTTTTGGTTGGAAAAGACCTTTAAGATCATTCTTTCACTGACTTTTTTTTATTTGTTTAATTTCCTAATCATGTTGTGATTTTGAGCCTGTCAACCCCCCTAGAGCAAGATCAGTTTACTTATTGATCACATTGAGCACAAATGGTGTCTCCAATTTAGTTTCGGCCTTTCAGTGCTCTGCAATATGAATTGTTCGATTATAACTACTCTAAAAGCCCACCTTGAAATACAGAAGGCAATACTGTGTTCCACCATAACAGCAGAGCCTAAGTTCTTGTAAATCACAAAGTGGCAATTTAGTGCCCCTGTTTGTAATGTTGACAATGAGTTCAAGCAAGAAAATAGTAAAAGCTGGAGGCTGGACTATATATCCTGCATGTATAAATAAAGGAAAAGATACCCTGTGACAACTCTTTCAAAAATCAGATAATCAAAGGGAGGAAAAAAAGTCCCTCAATGTTGGCAATACTTTTTGGTGAAACTTGTTTTTAATTATGTTGCTGCTGTTTTAAGTACATTGCTGAAGATTTATACACCCACGGACGGTTAAATGAAACCAAGGTGAATCTCTGCTCTGTTATCTGGAATACATGTTATCCTTTGCAGTCAGGAACAATTTTACGAAGCAATTTCTAAAGAGGTCTGTACAGAGCCAAAATTTCTCAGCATGACAAAGAGGTGAGCTAATGGTGTGGGATCTGATTCAACAACAGTCTTATGAAAACAAATAAATCATTAACAAAAATGGGGGCCTATTAAAATCAAGTTACTTTCTGTATCCACTCAAGAGTTCTGCAAGACAGGCATAGGCCCTGGAAACACTGGAGACAGTGTTCATCTGATTGAAGAGGTAAAGAGAGATGGATGAAAGGTCAAGTCCTAAATAAATCAGAAGAGAAGAATGTGTTTGTGATGTGTTATTCATGTGCTTTACAGAAAGTACAAATGAAGAATTTGCCTGAATTTTCCAAATATTTGTTATTAAACGCAGGACAGAAAACTCATATGTATTTTGGGCTTCAAGTACAACTGGAAATACTGACAAACTGTACTGAATAGCAGAATTACATCACTCATAAAAGTTTTTTTGAGAGGTGGAATGAGGTCTTAAGGTTTGAGAGGTTTTGCTTTTCTCTTCAGCTGGAATACAGGAAGATACTGAGAAAAACAAAAATTAATTCCTTTTACACTTTATTCATGTGTTCACACACTTGATTTCACTTTTCAGAACCAGTTAGACAGTTCATACAGAAGTGATTTAAAGCAAATACCTTGGTTACAAAGAGCTACTGATTTGCAGCAAAGAACTCAACAATATGGAAAAACTACACTTTGAACACTGAAATATTTCTCCTAGTGTTTTTGAAATAAAATTAAAGAGCAGGATTGAAAATACAGATTGATAGCAAATTTGGTATGAAGCAGAAATGAAATTGCTTATCACTTCTTCTAATACCTGATCAGCTTAATTAGGGCCTGGTCTTTTCATCACTGAATCTTTTTTATTAAAATACTTTTTCAAGAGATTCTTCTGAAATTTAAGCATTTTATGTAAATTTTCTGTAATAGTTTTCTGTATATCAGTGACTTCAGAAACCAGAGATTTAATGCAAGCATCAATTACTGTTAAATTCCAGACTAAACACAAAACATAAACAAGTTTTTGCTCCTACTATTCCTGGTATTGTGTGGATCAGAGATCATGGGTGAAAATTACACATGAATATGAAAACTAGAACGGCTATAATTGAAAAGAAAGTTTGAATCCTCCCACAAATTATAAAATGAAAAATGACATTAAAAAGTTGCATGGTCAGTTACTTCATCAAGACTTGGTAGGTATGGATAGAAATCCTTTAAGTTAGATAAGAAAGCATTCTTTATCTAAACAACTATTCACGGCATCAACTTCAATGTAGTATACTTTATCTAAATTATTATTTTTCTGCCTTTGACTGTTCAGGATTCTTTGTAAAGAATTTAATTAAAAAACAAGCATAATCTTTAGTTTTAGCTTGGCATTAGCCAGAATTCTAGTATCCTTACAAGTATAAATGCTTTTTTTGTTTTACATTATAGGAAAAAAAATGTTGGTAAGGTAGGCAAGAAATCCCTATTCTGTAGTTAGACATTTAGCTCTTTTTCTTCTTAATAAAAATATTGGCCTTTTTTTCCAATCTCCTGACATGTCTCCAGGACTGAGCAACAGATCAGATTTCCCATTTGCCTTATGCATCAGCAAGGTCCTTATTTCATTATAACAACATAAATCACAGTTTGAAGTCCTGGCCACTCACTGAACTGACAGCCCGGGTCTCATTTTCCTTACAAATTTTATATTTCCTGGCCCATCCATCTAATGGACATATAACTCAATCTTTTTCTTCCTACCTTACTTAAAAGGGAACTAAATACGCAAATCACCTGGAGATGATTAATAAGGCTGTCATGGGTCCAGCTAGGATAGGAATAAAATGGCAAGAAGGGCATTGCCAGATCCCAATGGATATGATCAACAAGAGAGCAGCCACGTCCCCGCCAATCATTAAAAAGGAAACACAAGCTTTCCTGGGCACTGGGGGTTTCTGGAGGATGCGTATCATAGACTACAAGTAGCCCTCAGACCAGTCCGCACAGGCCAAGATATTAAAAATGTGCTCTACATCACGGCTAAAAAGAATGGTCCAACCTCTAGGATTTTGGAGCCAGTGATAAAAAGGACCTGAGGCCAACTATACTTCAACCGAAAAAAAAGATACCGGCAGCATACGAAGGAGTTTGAGCTGCCTCGGAAGCAGGGAGAGTATGTCAGTGGTTGGCACTGAAGCACAGCTGTTCCTGGAACCCTGACTGCCAGTGCTGGGCTGGATGTTCAAGGGGAAGGTCTCCTCCACAAGCCACGTACCTGATGTCACGTGGCGTAAGTGGGTTACACTGATACAACAATGGGCTCAAATAGGGAATCCTATCTGCCCAGGAACCTTGGAACTGATCATGAACTGGCCAACGGGCAAGTATTTTGGGATGTCACCAGAGCAGGAGGTGGCACATGCCGAGGAGGCCACACCTATAACAAACTGCCAGAAGATGAGAAGCAATGTGCCCTGTTCACTGATGGGTCCTGTCGCATTGTGGGGACACATCAACGGTGGAAAGCTGCTGTGTGGAGTCCCACACGGCGAGTGGCTGAAACTACTGAAGGTGAACTGAGCCAGCTCGCAGGGGTGAAAGCCGTCCAGCTGGATTTAGATATTGCTGAGCAAGAAAAGTGGCTGGTGCTCTAGCTCTACACCCACTTCATGGATGGTGGCAAATGTTCTGTGGGGGTTCTTACAGCACTGGAAGCAGAGCAACTGGCAGCACAGAGGTAAACCCATCTGGGCTGCTGGATTGTGGCAGGATATTGCTGCTTGGGTAGAGAACCAGGTTATGAAAGTGCATCATGTGGATACCCATGTACTCAAGAACTGGGCCACTGAAATACATCAAAACCACCAGTGTGTGGGTCAGGTTGCCGAGATTCCAGTGGCTCAGGTGAATTTGGACTGGAAACATAAGGATGCATTATTTATACCTCACTGAGCCCATGACACCTCAAGTCATCAAGGCATAGATGCAACATACAGATGGGCTTGAGATTGAGGGGTGGACCTGGCCACGGACACTATCGCAAAGGTCATCCATGAATGCAAAAAACGCTGTAATCAAGCAAGCCAAGCAGTTAAAGCCCCAGTGGTATGGAGGACAATAGCTCAACTATAAATATGGAGAGGCCGCAGCTGGGTTCCATCGCGCTGCCACAGACCCACCAAGGCAATTGCTATGTCCTCACAGTGTGGGAAGCAACCACAGGGTGGATGGAAACCTACCCAGTGCCCCATGCCACCGCCTGGAACACCACCCTGGGCCTTGAAAAGCAAGTCTTGTGGTGACACGGCACCCCAGAGGGAATCAAATCAAAACACAATCATTTATGAAACAGCCTCAAAGACACCTGAGCCACAGAGCACGGCACGGAGTGGGGCTGTCACATCCCGTACCATGCACCAGCCGCTGGGAAAATTGAACAACACGATGAACTGTTACAAACTATGTTGAAAGCTAGGGGGGGAGGGACCTTCAAACACTGGGACACGTATTTAGCAAAGGCCACCTGGTTAGTTAAGACAAAAGGATCTGCCAGTCAATCTGGCCCTGCCCAGTCAAAACTCCCACAGGCTGTAGAAGGGGATGAAGTCCCCATGGTGCACATGAAGAATGTTATCAGGGAAGAGGGTCGGGGTTAACCCTGCTTCAGGCAAAGGCAAGCCCATCCATGGGATTACTTTTGCTTAAGGACCCAGGTGCACCTGTTGGGTGATGCAGAAGGATAAAGAAGCCCAATGTGTACTGCAAAGGGACTGAATTTTGGATGAGAACAGCCAGTGAATTAAATTCTTTGATGTTAATTTTTAAATAACTCTGCTGGGCATGATGTACGTGGTATAGAGTAAGGGGGGGGGGGTGGTAAAATTTTGGTTTTGGCTGGGAACGGGTTAATCTTCCACAGGAGCTGGGAGGGGGCCACAGCCAGGACAGACAACCAAACCAGCCAATGGGGTATTCTATAACACGGGGGCAGGCCAGACAACTCAGGGGTCTCTGTGCAGTGGGGTTCATTTCGTATAGCTCATTTTTTGTATTGTTTTACTACTATTACTGTTGCTGTTCCTTCTCCTTCTATATTGTTCTACTAAATTCTCCTTATCTCCTTATCTCAACTCATGGAGTTTTGCCTTTTTCAACCTATTCTCCTTCCTGTCTGGGGGAGTGAGTCCGCAGCCACATTGTGCTCAGCTTCCCCCTAGGTCTCGACAATAACAAGGACAACAACCATTTTGAAAGCAGAATATCAACTGCCAGATTTAAGAGAAAGAAAACATAAAATAAGGAGAATGCTAAATAAAGATAAAAAGCACCATATTCATTGTCTGAGCCCAACGTTAAAAACCAAAGAACAGAAAAGCTCACCCTTCACAATAATTCTTTAGCACCAATAAGTTTATATGAGTTATTTCCTTGAAGTCATGGGTTTATGAAGTACAAAATGATATAAGCAGATATTATTCAGCACTGTGACAATTGTTGAGTTGTATGCATATCTTTAAAATACTAAAAGATGCACTGCAATATTAAACATTTTCTATATAAATACTGTTCTCTTTTTTGACTTGTCAGCTACTTTATTTATCTGCACTTACAGAAAGCAAAAGTAATGAACAACATAAGTCAGCCCTTAAAGACTGAAATACAGCTAAGCTGAAGCCAAGCACAAAGCGGGAAGAATTCAACAACATCATTTTAACTTGCACTGTGCCCTGGACAAGATTGCAAATAAAAACTTTCTATATTATGTGCTACATAAAGCAAAAGATTTAAACAAGGTCTCAGATTCTTAAACGTACAAAGGAAAAAAATTGTAAAGCCAGGTTTACATGCTCCTTACACAAGTTATTACAAAAAAAACTATGACTATACAAACCAACAAAAGCCAAAGTATTGCTTAGTAGATGGCAAAACACTGTTCAAGGAACTACAGAAATTGCTCACAGAGGCCTAAGTGTATAAAGCTCCTTAAGTCATACTATTTTTAAGAACAGCATATTTGGATGAATTTGTTTTACTTGAGAGCAGTAAACAAACAGACAAAATAGATTCTTAATATACAAGGAGAAACATATACATTTGAAAGTACTAAGGGACAAGTGAACTACCTCCACTCCAGACTTTATTTTCCTTTGCTCACACACTTGTGTCAGGACCTGTGTCTATAATAAAGATTGTTTTCATACTTCAAAAATTTACAAAAAAAAAAAAAAAAAGGAAGTCCAGTTTGTTGGTAAATAGCATTTATAGCATTTTGTTTGGCAGCATTTGTCCACACGTAGACAACTGCTTGCCAAAGAATCAACATATACAACAGTTGAGACTGACCCCCACACCCACTCCTGACCGTTCTCTTAATGTAGCTATGAATTGCTCTTTCTGCCTTGTCTTTGAGTTCAATTATTTCACTTCTCTTACTCCTGTCTCCACAGAGGACTATTTAAAACAAATTTAAAAATCGCATTGACTTCTGCTAGATTTATTAGAAAAAGTACAAAACCAGTTCTTCTCTTGCAAATGGTTCCTTCCTCCAAAATTTGCTTCAAAAGTCCTCTAAGAAAGTTTTATTGGAGAGATTCACTCTGAGGTGTAATGTATACAAAGAAATATACTACTTTCTTGTTCAAATCACCTGTGAGTTCTGTTTTAGTATATCAGAGAGATAAAAATACCTTACAAGATTTCAGGTAAGAAATAAATTTCATTTCATGAGCAGTGTTTCCAACATGACATGTTATATACAGCATAACCAGTTTAAGAAACAACTAAGAATGAGAAAGGTGAATTCAGTCAAATAATTCATAATTCAAGGAAATGTCATGAGAGAGGCAAATCACAGAGTATCAAAAATCTGGATTTTAACTTAATTTACACTATTCACTAAAGTTAGCTTGCCTTTCCACCAGAAACACATACTCTGAAGCAGGGCATAAGTCTTTGAAAGGCTAAGGGGCGGGATTATATCGGGGGTTTTTTTTGTAGTCTGTGGTTGTTAAACAGCCAAGAGGAAATCAGCAGAAATTAGGCAGATTGTCAAAAGACAGACCATATTTCTGAATGTGTCTATTATTGTCCATCAGCTGAGCTTTCATGCAGGGGAGAGGCTTTAGTACACTGCATCCTCGGAAGAGACAGTGCCTCCAAGTTTGCCACTCTGCATCGTGGAAGTCATTCAGAAGAATCAACCTGCTTGCCATCTTTGTAACCCCTACCAGATCTGGGTAGTTATCAGGACATGCTTCCAGTATCTTACATTTTTATAATTTCCATTATCTAACAAACCAATAGAGGGAAAATTGAAATATAATTCTCAAACTGAGTACTTAAACTGAGACTATGTTTTAAAATTTTCTAACTTCATGACTCACTCTAGCAATAGGGAAGCTGTAATTAATTTTGTTTAGGACATACATAACTCTATACATATAGAATAAGTATCCTATCCTCTTTCCTTTATAGAAAAAATATATCTTTATTCAATAATCATATCATTAGAAAACTGTTAAGCATTGTCTTCTGTTCAGAAAACATTTTATTGATTTCTATCCCTCGTTGAAAAAAGGGGAGTTTATTATTTCCAGGTGGCATCACCTTCCAGTCTTCACTAAGTAAGTAACTTGGAAGATTTCCTCCTTAATCAACTACTGTTTGGGATTTTTCTTCCCAGAATGTGTAATTTCAGTGTAATTGACATTTGATAAAATTGGAAACTTTAACTTGAACATGAACTGTCATACCACTAAATAACTTAACTAAGCATTTGGGCTCTAAATTTAATTGTTGATGGATCAGAAAGAAAAATAACCAAACTTAGATTTAACCAAACAACAAATTAATTTATAGAAAGAACAACTGGAAAGAAATCATGACATTTATATATTTGAATTTAATTATGTTCCTTCATCTTGAACATAAAATAGTGGGTTTGGAAATGTATAAGGTAACACCTCAAAACCAAAGTAACTCTTTTTTGTAATTCACGTGAAAAGAAATGCTTACTGAATTTCAAAAGTTTTTGACACCCTTTCCTTTCCTTTCCCTCAACCTTTTCCTTCCCTTCCAATAATCCACTCTTTTCCTATGTTTGATATCTTTGACATACAACACTCAACTAATAAATGGTGAGATCTTTATGATCAAGCCTTGGTATTTTCATGCAAGTTTTAAACTGAACAGCTACAAAAGCTGAAAAATGAAAAGTCTGTAACAAATAGTCTCCTGAGTGTTTTTCTTGGTCTGTCTTAGTGGGAATTCATGTATCATGAATGTAAAAAAAAAGGCACTACATCAGTGTTTCAGAAGAAATTTTATAGCCATTAAAAAGATTTGCTGCATAGAGGACTGAGTGTGAATGAGATGCTGTTTTTTTTTGGGCTACTGAGATCTACAATAATTAATCTCAGAAAAGATCATTGCTGAACCACCACGTAACACCCTTCTCTCTTTTTTTAGTTCTCAGTTTTATAGAAGAGGAGAGAAGCCTGTACCTTGAACGGAGCTGGTAACATGTGACAGCTGTTGCTAATCACAGGCTTTGATTTTCCTCTCCTGTTATCTCCACCAGCAATTTCAGAAATCAAACTGTAGACACTGGAGTAGAGACAACTTTATAATTCTTATTCTGCAGCTTTAAGAGCTGTTTAGCCACTAGAAGCCTTTTGTGTTCAGTTAACTTTTGCTCAAATCTTAAAATGCTGCTTATGACTCTGCAGCTATCACTGAAGTGATCTACCCTCATTCCAAATAACCTACAGACTACAATAAACCTTTAGGCCAAGGGCTCCCTTGGAATAATTTATATTTCTACATGTAGTTAAAATAAAATTAAATGTCTGTAAAGGATTGATATAATCTCTAAATACAGTCTGTAAACCATGTGGGTTTTTTGGTTTTTACAACTGAGGACCTTTTCCAAAACTTTATACTCTTGGACATTTTCTTTGTATTTACAAAACCCTGCTCAACCAGTAATACCCAAAAACACTTACTAGCAGACAATGAATGAAAATTTTTTAATAAAGTTCTTTTCAATGTCAGTCAGGTGAGACAGCAATTCTCTTAACTGTTTATAACTACAGGTCTAATCAACTGCTTTTATTAACATATTCTACTAAAGAGATAAAATTAATGTCTTCTTTTTTTAGGCATCTTCAACTTTTCTGTTATTTCTAAAGCAACCACTGTATACAGATTTTGCCTATCCTAATGTATGCAATTCATCAAGAAAAGATAAGACACCAGACCACAGCAATCATCAGTTTAATACAAATGGCAAATCAAACCTTCGAAGGATGGTTACTGGATGGCAGAAGGACACCTGCAGTTCTGGGAATAATTCCATGGTGAGCATGGAATTCTGCTAGTAAATCAAGTACAGAAACCTTCCAAGACTGTATTTTGCATTACTGAATAAGTACTTCACTTCAACGCACTGATTTTTTTTTAATTGCTCAAAACCTGTAGAAATGCTTTATATATTTCACTACTCATTAACATAACAAGCTCATGAAAGGAAAAGAAGGTTAATTTAATCATATTCAAGCAGTGTTGTTGCATTTGTCTTTTAAATAGTTTGTTTCTCATTCTACTACCTTCATCAAATAGTATTCTGAATAATTATCACATAGCTGTTACAGTACTATTACATTCTTATTAAAAACTTCAGGTCATCTATAGCATTTACACAAAATATCACAAATCTAGTCAAACCACCTCAGGCTATGCAACAAGAAAGTAATTTCATAAAGCACTGTGTGCATTTCTACGGTCTTTACCATTTGGATGATTACATTATCTTAGTTTTATATTCACTAGTCAGGAGGTAGATGTCCGCTGGAATCATTGATTCTCACTTTTTTTACACTTTTCATTTTGCTCGATAGGCTTTTTACTCACTGCAATTTACTGCTCTTTCTGATGAAAGTATAAAGCAAAAAGCTGAGAGTGTAATCAAGGCTAATGGTGAACCAAATACCATGTGATAATAAATCAGTAAGAAAAAAGTCCTCTAGAGGTAAATGGAGATGTTTACCATTTAAGTTTGAATACTTTTAGTGATGTTTATGTAAAATACAACACTGTAGACACACACCAAAAAAAAACCCAAAACATTCTCTTCTTTCAAGTAAAACTTCAGACAACCAGCTCGTTTTGGGGCTCTTTTACAACAAAAAAGAAATTTCTTGTTTTGAAAAATAATATGAAGAAAGCATGTGGTGGAAAGACATCAGAATGTTATGAATAGGGACAAACGTTGTCACACTTATAGCCTGCAGTAATCCTGCTACTTTATCTTTTAAAACCTATTAGACCAGAGAAAATCCCGTAACTTCTTCTATAAGAAGAAGCTGCAGAGAAATTTACTTTAATTTAGAGTTACTAAAATACTCTATTACTTATTCTGCTAGAATAATTTTTGTTAACTGATATTTTATTTTCTAAAAAGATGGTACATGTCAAAGAAGCAACTATAGGAAAATATCTAAACAGTTTGTGTGAGAACTAGCAACAAGAACCACCTGAAGTAAAAAAAAAATTTCTCATTTACTTCAATAGCTTTTCCAAAAAGCTCTGAGACAGAAGTTAGAAGAAAGAAGACAGAAGTTAAAAAAAGAAAGCAAGTTCATTTTTAGTGCTTTTTTTTTTTTTGTAAATATCATGAAGCCTACATGCTGAAAATCAATAAGAAATGCTTAAGGGAATTAAAGAAGTGATAAAACTGTATTTACATTACCTTTGGATATTGTTTAACAGGAATCAGAACTCTTTCTGACAGCTTTATGTTTTTATTGCTGATAACATCAAGATACTTCTTTTCTTCATCTTCCTTCTTCACTTCAGAACCCTGAAACTTTTCAATTTCTGAAAAGCAATTAAAAAAAGAGTAATCAGAGACAAGATCCTTGCCATCCACAGAAACCTTACATTTATACATTATACAACACACTGTACACATGTGATGTTCACACTCATGACATGTATGACTGTCGTTGATAAAACCTAGACTCTCATCAGTGCTGAGATGCACAGGTGACAGTTCGCAGGTCATACTCCTTAACTAATTCTTCCTCAGCTGAAACTGAACCCAAAATGATCTCAGTGGAAACACAAACAGATGAGGCTTACGCTTCCATCCATCAGTCTTTTAAAAAGAATCACATAATTGCAGCTTGATGCTCTTCTGAAAAATGTGACCTGCCAAAGTTAAGCTGGACTTTAACTGCAATGGCTAACTTTCAGGAAGACTACTCAGAAACTGAAGACCCTATTGTTACTGAGTTTCCATTCAAATGCATCTGGATTTTGTAATGTGTGTCTAAAATAATATAAGAAATACGCTTACCTCTTAAAAAAATTCTTCACTAAGGAAATGCAGTAAAAAGCTGTTACCAATATAATATTGATGGCATGAAGAACATGCAATCGAATTTACAAACACAACCCAAAATATAGTCAGGAGGCATAGTTTTGAGTTACTCATTCCAAACAGTTCTAAAAGCAACAGATAACAAACAATCAGAATCATAGACTCAGAAAATTGTTTAGGTTGGAAAAGACCTTTAAGATCAATTCCAACCATTTACCTAAGAGAAACAAGTCCTATAACAGCTAAACCATGTCCCTATAAGCACCGTAGCGACATGACTTCGACACACGTCCAGGGATGGTGACTCAAACGCTTCTTGGGGCAGATACTTCAAGCACCTTAAAACCCTTCCAGTGAAGAAAGTTTCCCTGTTATTCAACATAAACCTCCCGTGGTGCATCCTGAGGCCATTTCCTCTTGTTCTTTCAC
>NW_008603561.1:0-5664 GCF_000691845.1 Merops nubicus | reverse complement strand
AGCTCCCTCAGCTGCTCCTCATGAGACATTCTCTCATCCTGTTGAATAATGAGGAAACATCTACTGACACAGTTGCATCTCCAGCCACCTTCCTGGCACCTTATTTTTCACACCCCTCTGTAGAGCAGGTGCTCCAGCAAGTCTCTGCAATAGGGAATTATCTGCAGATAAAGTGTTTTCCCTCACACATGTAGATGTTTAATTGCTTAAACATAAAACCTGAGCCCACTTCTCACTGCCCTGAACATACCAGCCTCCCCTAAAACACCAGCCAAGCTCTGGCAACGGAGTTTGCTAGTGGCACAAAGATTCATTCATAGCCACGAGATTTCCTTTTTAGAGGAAAATTCCAGGATTTTCTTGCTGTTCTCCCTAGGTCACAGAAGTCAGAATGCCACACGCCTGACATCTCCAGCCATGGCCACGGCTGCAGCTTTCAGCTGGTGTTTTACAGCATCTCAGTCTCCTTATCTTGGGTTCTCTTCCCAGCACGACGGTATCCAGGGAGGCTGAAAGAAAACCTGCTCCACCCTAAAGGAAAATCTAAACCCAGGGACTGGACAGCCTGATCCTAATCTGCAGGATGATCCTTTTCCCTTCCACTAACGAGTTGAATAGATGAGTTTTCTGGCCCGGGCATTAGCCCTTAATGAAAGAGCCCCACTCCTCTGCAGACATGGGGATGCTGCTTACTGGAGGAGGCTGCAAGTGGATTGGGCCCTTATCTTATATTTTACTAATCCCTGCCTAGATCTGGTATTAATTAGGGCATTTCTCAATTCTCTTTCTCCTCCTTGGAGCTCCAAGGAGCAGTGTGAGAGCTGGGGTTAACTAGTACAGAGCTATGCTGACCCTGACAGTGTCCTTTTAACCCTGATGTACAATTCTAACCATTCATATGTTTTTTAACCATGATATATATTTTTTAACCATGATATACTTTTGTTTTGAACCCTGATATATGTTTTTTAACCATGATATACTGTTTTTAACCATGACATACATACTTTCTAGCAGGACCTGTTGGGACAGGACAAGGGGGGATGGTTTGAAACTGTAAGATTGAGATGAGATAATAAGGAAGAAATTGTTGCTGCTGAGGGTGTTGAGCCCCTGGCCCAGGATGCCCAGAGAGGTGGTCGCTGCCCCATCCCTGGCACCATCCCAGGGGAGGTTGACCAGGCTCTGAGCAACCTGCTCTGGTTGAAAATCAAGTTACAATTGGACTTAATGGTCTTGAAGGTCTTTTCCAGCTTAAACTATTGTGTGATTCTAGGATGTCCCTGCTCACTGCAGGGGGCTTGGACTAGTTAACCTTGGAAGGTGCCTTCCAACCCAAACCCTTCCATGATTCTATCAGTCTGTGAGTAAATGTTGGGGAATTGGCTGGCACAAGGTTGTCACGCCTGCTCTGGCTCCTGGAAGACACTTTCCAACCTCCCAGCCTATTTTTCCACCATATAAAGAGATAACACCTGAAAATACCAGTGGAGATGACCAACTGTGGTGGTGATTCTGAGTTTGGAAGGTAGCATTGTCCTTGCCAGGCAAACCTGAACCTTGAAGCTCTCCAAAAGGCAAATGGCTTCTCAGAGCTGCAGAACTCAGGGGAGCCTGGGTTGGGGGTGCCCATGCTGCTTATCACAGTGAAGCATCAAGCTGTTTGACCTGGGAGGATGGAGCACAGAATGGTGAACTACAGATTCCTGGAGATGTTATTAACGTGGGCTGAACTATGAGCAGAAATCACATCAGCACAAAGCTGCCTTTGATATTAGCCCAGCATTCTGAGCGTGGAGCCAGGTTTTACTCCACCAAGGCAAAGCCCCAGTTTGCCTTTCCAGGGGACTTGGCAGGATGTGGGGTGTGGGCAGGGTGCTCCTCCAGGGACTCCTCCTCCTCCTCCATGTCCCCAAGGGTTGCTCCATCCCCTCTGTCTTTCCTTCTCAGCATCCCTGTCCTTGAAGCTGGAGAGGGTGTGTGGATGTACATCTGCTTGCTTGCTACCAGGTGAACTTCCTGTGGTTTTAATGAAAAAAATAATATCTTTATGGGTAATCCAGGAAGAGTTTTTCCTGCTTTGCCTCCTCTATCTGCTGCAAAGTCCAGCTCCAGAAACAGGAGCTTTGTTTTGCACTTAAAGAATTGCATTTGTCATTACAGCTGCCAAGAAAAAGTAAGAAAAGTCAGAAAAATAAGTAGGGAAGAAAGACATTTTTTACAGTGAGCACAATCAATCACTGGAACAACCTCCCAGGCATGTGGTGGAGTCACCATCACTGGAGGTTTTCAGGGCTTGGCTGGACAGGGTGCTAACATAATCCCATCTAGGATTCCTTTCCCAGGAACAGATGATCTTCTGCCCAGGGCAGTGGTGGAGTCCCCACCCCTGGAGGGGTTTCCAAGCCGTGGAGATGTGGGGTGAGGGACACGGGGCAGTGGGGACCTGGCAGGGCTGGGGGGTGGTTGGACTCCAGGAGCTGAAAGGTCTCGTCCAACCAAGCTGATTCTCTGATTCTATGACTTCAGTCAGTACTATTAGCTCATTTGGCAGATAACACAGCATTAACTTCAGGAAAGCAAGGAAGATTAAGGCATTTCAGCAAAAGCAGGAGAGCTCAGTGAAACTAGCAGAAGAAAGAAGAGCAGTGTTGGAAGGAACACCCGAAGTGCTGTGTGTCTGCAGGGAAACAAAGAGGATTTGGGCATGAAAAGCTGAAAGTCGCTTTTATACATTAAGCCACCTGCTGCTAAGATTTCCATATCTCTTTTCACTTATTATCCATTCACTTGGATCTTGGGGATAATATTTTAGCTCCTGAACCTGTTCACAGTGATTTTTTTTTGCTTGATGAAGGTCTTGCTGGCTTTGGTGGGAGAGAATGAGACCTTTCACAAGAAAACACTGTTATTTTGTGCTTTTGTAAGGCACTGTGCCACCATAAACCCATTAAACAAAGAAAAGCAATACGTAGGATCACCAAGAGAGGGAAAACTGAACGTCCTCTTCCTCTGACCTCCCGTTTCCATCTTCAAGTTTCCTGTATTTTTAGGAAGGTGGCCACGATCAGGTGGCAAAGACGTCAGTGGATTTTGCCTGTGGATGCTTACAGAGGAGGTTCGAGGCAAGCCAGGCTCTCTGCCTCCCTTTTGCTGGCTTGTTTCCACTCAGAATTCAGCAACTGGAGAACTATTATTGGATATTTCATACATAGCAGATGGCTCTGCATTTGCTGAATCCTAAATGAAAATCACTAAGCCAGCAAGAAAATAATATTCCATTTTTCACTGTCCTTGGACTTGCTGTGGTCTCTCTGGGAAGAAAGCAGAGCTTCCCCGGGGAGGCCAGCCACACAATTTGAGCAGCACTGCGACGAGGAGAACAAAAGGGAGAGAAGAAATAATAAGTATTTCTCTGACGTGAAATGTTAGATTAATTTGTCATCTGCATGGGCAGGGAGAGAGCTGCGTGGCTTTGGCAGCAGCAGTTCTCTGATGTAGAAGATCAAGCACAAAGATGAGAACTCAAACCTCTGAGGGAACAGGGAGGTAGAGTTCAAAAAAACCTCCAAGAAACCAACAAAAAAAGGACCTGACACGTGCCAGGGAGAAAGCCTGACACAGAGAAAAGTTTCTTCCCTGAGCTGAAGAGCAACATTTTGATGCCAGGATCTTAAAGCACTATGCAAATGCAAATGACATGTTGTAATCTGGTACTTTGGTAAGTGTTGTTATCCTTGGTTTTATCAGTGAGGAGACAGACACAGGCAGGTTTAGTGACTTTCTCAGACTTTCAAGTCACGTCCGCAGCGTAGCCGTGTCCACAGTTCCCATCCCCAGCTCCCAGCTCTCTCCTTCCAGCAGAAAACCTGTCTGGATTCTGTGAGTGGATTCATAGAATCACAGAGGGGTTTGGGTGGGAAGGGACCTTCCAAGGTCACCCTGTCCCACCCCTGCAGGGACAGGGACATCTGCAGCTAGAGCAGGGTGCTCAGAGCTCATCCAACCTCCCCTGGGATGGTGCCAGGGATGGGGCAGCGACCACCTCTCTGGGCAGCCTGGGCCAGGGGCTCAGCTCCTCAGCTCTTCACAGCAAGAAAATACCATGAGGCTCCTCCCAGGACAATCTCTGCCCTCCTTTGCTTGGAGCAAAACATGAAGAATCTCTTCCCCTCCTGCCCAGCACCCACAGACATGTAAATGGTTATGGCAAAGTCTTGAAGACCCAAGGTGATATCCTCTGGCACAACTCTAGCACCAAAATTTCCCCAACTTCTTTACCAAGTTTCAAGAGCTCCACGAAACTTTAGGGCAAAGAAATATTTGACAGATGGACATTTCCAGTGCTGGTTTTATAACCCATATTTTATTTGCTGTTTCATAGCCTCTGGACAGAATCGTTTAGGTTGGAAAAGACTTTTAAGACCATTGGGTCCAACTGTAATTAATTTTTACTTGGTACCCAGTGTCCCATCAACAAGCACTTGCCCACGAGGAGGTGTCCTAGCAGGAGTGGGAGTGGCTCAGCCTTTGCCTACAGTATTTTCTGTGTCTTTTCAGGAAAATGGCCTCTACAGAGTAAGGTTCTGCTTTCTAAGAAGCCAATCAACAACTCTAATACCAGCCTCCACGGCCTCTTGGCAGATCTCCCCAGCAGTGGGGTTAACCCAGCCAGCTTTTCAGAAGGAGAAAGAGGATGAGGTTTGACTTCCAAGAGCATCTCACCTCCTCCCAGTCTGCTGTTGCTAGTGCTGCCTGACTTGTTTGCAAGGGCAGAGCCAAACCCACCAATAAAACTTGCATTCAAAAAATTGAATAAAGAAGTGGAAAGTCTCTATAAAAATAAAGAATCACTTTATGGTCCCTGTGGGCTTTCCTTCTTTTTCTCTTCCTATTTTCCACTTTTTTGTTGTTGCAATTTTCCTCATTTAATGTGTTTTCTCCAGACTGGATTTCATCCCTCAGCTTCTTTAAAATGCTCTCCATGAGATGCAGTTCTTCTCTGACTGACCTTTACTCCTTCTGATTTCTCACTGTTCCTTTTATCCACTCTCCTTCACTGCAGTCCTCCTTCACCTCTCTACCAAGGCAATGCCCAAATGCCTCCCAGTCACTTCCAAATCCATCCTTACAACAAGACCCCAATAGAAGAGAAATTCTCTTGCCACTGCTTTGCAGACTTGGGTGTGCGACTTAGAGGAACTGAGGCAGAGGTTTGTGTCCTCTGGTGTTAAGATACTCTGGTGGGGTGGCAATTAAGAGACATGGTTGAGAAGAGACCTTCCCTGTGAACCCACAGGAAGAGCCAAGACAGTTCCTAAGGGGCTCCAGGCATTGAAGGTGAATGGGGCAACTTGCCTGGGTGCCACAGTGAGTGCTAAAATGAGACAGGATGGGTCCAGCCACAAACAACTCCCCCAGCCCACACAGAGCTTCTGCTTTCAAATGAAGACATGATCTGCAGTTACTCCTCTCCCTACTGCTTCTCCTTATTCCCATGGCTCATCCAATCTGACCATCTCTCCCATCTTCCTCTCTGTTCCAGCCATTCCCCTTCAATATGGACAGACTGTGGTTTCTTTCTGCACCACTGAAGTTTCCTCTTTCTGAACTGGCATTTCCTTCTCATTCCTTTTCATAGAACCCCAGCGTGGTGGGGCTGGG
>NW_008603560.1:22592-55671 GCF_000691845.1 Merops nubicus | reverse complement strand
AACCCAAACAATTCTATGACTCTATGACTGTGACCCGAGGGGGACAAGAGGGAGCAAAGGGACCTCACTGCTGCTGGCTGCTTCCTGCTGTGGCTTTTGCAGGGGGATCAGACACATCCTGTGTGGCTGCTGCATTTCTCCTAAGCCTCCAAATTCGACTGAAAATTTGGGGGAAAAAAAATGATGATGAGAAAACAGAAAAGCTGAGACAGAGCCACCCTTAACAACCCTCCTCAGGAAGGGGGCTGGAGAGCCCTTACAAGCAGGAACAACAGAATATTCTGGAAATCTGGGTGGATTTAAGTGCAGTTTATGTTGAGACACTCACCAGCAGCCATCAGAGTGTTACAAGGTGCTGGTTTGGATCCTGTACTCTATACATGGCATGGGGTGTCTGTCACTAGAAAGGCTATGGCTGTTCCCTTAGACTACCAGAATTAGACCCAACCCATATCTGTATAACTTGCTCTTAATCACCTCTGGATATGAAAGTCCACAGCCTGCTGACACAGCTCTTCTGCTGCCTAAATATTGCAGGACGATGGATGAGCAGCAGTTAGACCAGTAGAAATCAGCTGAAATTCTGAGAATGAGAAGAAATGTTGCCCTCTACAGTAAAGATCTTAGACTACCAGAATTAGACCCAACCCATATCTGTATAACTTGCTCTTAATCACCTCTGGATATGAAAGTCCACAGCCTGCTGACACAGCTCTTCTGCTGCCTAAATATTGCAGGACGATGGATGAGCAGCAGTTAGACCAGTAGAAATCAGCTGAAATTCTGAGAATGAGAAGAAATGTTGCCCTCTACAGTAAAGATCTTTGAGAAAACTGATATAGCATCTAAAAATAGGCTAATGTGGGGACTCACATCAGTCTGACTCACTGTTAAAGGAGGTTTCTTCCAGGACTGGATTTGTGGGAGTTATAAGGAATCCTGGGTTCATGAGGACCCCACCTCCAAAAAAAAAAAACCCATTAAAATCCTCTGGAAGCTTTGGCAAATCTACAGACACCTTGTGGAGACTCAGAAATCCTCCCTGAGTGCACAGCAGAGAAGATCCTCAGAATGTACCTGCTAAAACAGGAAAAGCTGCAGCTTGATGGAAGCAGGATGATGGAGATGCAGGAGGAACAGACACAGAGGAGCAACAGCTTTAAAGTCCAAGGGGCTGAGGAGTGATTTGGATGCTCTCTGTCCTTCTTCCCATGGATTATGTCTTATTTATGCCTGGGAATGTGGTTTTGCCCACTCTGGTTATATCCCAAGGTCCTACAGCTTCATGGAGGAGGAGTACTCCCTCATTTGGAGGAGCCCTTGGACATGCAGACCATGATCTGCTCTTCACTGCCCTGCTGCTGGGGCTTCATCTGGAGACCTGCTGCAAAGAGACCAACCAAAGCTCTGCCATGGGGTGGGATCAAGGTCCACACACACACACACTCCCACACTCCCTTTTTGTTGTGTCTTTAACCCCTCCAAGCACAGCAATTTCTGAAAGCCTCCTCACTCCATGCTTGACAGTTCTTCTTGAGGTATTGGGAAAGAAAGAAGAATCTCTTGAAAAGAGCTGTGAATTGTTGAAAGCCATGGATTCTGCTGGGGAGAAGCTGCTCTCTGGGAGCACTTTCACCCCAGCCCAACCCAGTCCTGGTTATGGTGTTGGAAAGTCCTGCAGTGAGGACTGTGGAAGGACAGGAGACACTCCCTGCCTTTCCCATGGATGTCACATATCTGGGAGCTGCTGTGGCTCTAATCCTTGTTCTTATTCATGTTTGAAACACTGAATTCAGTGATGGGGCTTTGTCTCCTTGTCCTGGCTCAAGAAGAGCCACTGGAGGCCAGTTCTAAGTTTGCTGTTATCATCACATGGACACAATCCCTTCCAAGGCTCTTCGTGGGATATGGGACTTGGGAACAACTACACAGGGCTTCAAGAGCACAGCTGGCTTCCAGCCCAGCCCAGAAGTGTTTGCACTGAAGAATATCACCCCATGAGCTTGCAGCTGAAGCTCTTGGAACCCTTGCCCCATTAAAAGAGGACACAGACACAGCAAGTGCCTTCTGAACCAGACAAGCCTCCACAAAGATGGAGAACGTTGCTCTAAAAGCTATTTTTTCCAAAGTAAAAGGAGAATTTCTTTCATGAGAGGTTGCAACTGGCATCCACAGGGAAGACTTTGGATGGGGAAAAGAAAAAAACAAATTAAACCAAATCCTTGGAACACAAAAGGAGCTTCCACCCTTTCACCTGAGTCAAACGTTGCCACTTTTTACAGCAATTTTTTTCCTGCTTGAAGGGGGGTGAAATCAGAGACATGACATCAAAACATTTCATTTCTCTGTAAAACTATTTTTAAAAAATTGGCCTCTCTCCCCCCCCCAGATTCCTGGTTTTCCTCCCACACTGATGTAATGGGAGCTCAGGTGACCAAAGGCTGCTGGGGTTATATATCATAGCCACTAGTTCTTCATCCCTGAAGATGTCAAGTAGAGAGGAAATGATGCTGAGATTCTTTGAGCACCTAGTTATTAAGGTATTTCCCTCTGAAGTGGAGTATTTCCTGAATGAAGTGTGAAGTGAAGGTAGATTGCCCCCATCACAAAGCAGCCTCTTACTGGAGCCCTAAGCTGTTGAACATGCAGCTTGTTGGAGGTGAAGCAGCAGAAGCTGTTGCTTGGCATTCAGGGATGGGGTTTATTATGGTTTAAAATCATCTCTTTTGATGGCCGTGGCAAAATCAAGTCCAATTAAAACCCTAAATAAATCTGGAATCAGATAGATTCGTGGGGTTTGAATGTCTTCTCCTCATCAACCCAGAATCACAGAATTATTTCAGTTGAAAAAGACCTTTAAGATCATCAAGACCAGGCTCTGCTTTGAATTAATCTTTCTTCAGAAAAAAAAAAATCTTTAGGAATGAGACAGAGCTAAACTGAGAGCTCTAGATGATCTGTGTTGCTTCCAAGCCTGCTATTTGAGTCTCCTATTACTGGAGACTTCCAAGGATGCTTGTAAACACATCAAATACTACCCAGGGCTGCTCTAAATGGGGAAACCAAACAGAAATCCAACAGTGGTCATGTCTCCAGCAAGTCTGGTGCTCAGGGACTTCATCTTAGCAGACCTAGCAAGGAGGCAGGAGTTCATTTTCTCCTTGGAAGGGTTAAGTTCTTTGCTGTCACACTAATTACTCTTGGTAGGTCAGTCACAACCACCTCACCTGGCTGCAAACTCCCAAGCAGGAGCCTCTTTGAAAAGTGTAACTTTTAACATCTCTCAGCAAAGCAAGAGCTCTGTTTGTCTTGGCAGGGAGGACCTGTGTATACACAGCTGGAGAGCTTGTTTTGTCTCTTAGTACAAGTCTGGACTCAACCAAATCTCTAAAGGCTTTGTAAAAATGCTCTCTTTATTTAAAGAATTTTATACATTACAAGATGTCTCCAAAGTCTGCCCCTGCTCAGACCCCTTCCTTCCCTGCCTTGGCTACTCCCTCTCTCTTTCTCCTACCCCTTCCACCACCACAGCTGGATTTTCCAGTCCCTCCTGGCATTGCTGGATCCAGAAGTTTCTTGAAGAAATCTCCAGCTTTCTTTTCAAACACAGCCAATGGCCACATAGATTCATAAATCTCAATAGTTCAGATCACTCTCCAGTAGAAAGAAACAAAGGCAGCTCTACAAACCCAGTTCTGGAGCTTGGGTTTAGGGTTTTAGGGGAAGGAATCCTCCAGGTCAGAGCCTTCAGAAGAGAAGGGCTGTTATCACAAGACCTTTCCATAACTAAAGCAACACATAATGTGTGTGCTAGCAAAAAGCAGGGAGAGGGCTTAAAGAATTAAGCTCAACCACTATCCCTTTGCAGGAGAGGACAAAGAAGACTGGAACAATGGAATCTTACTACACTAAATGTTCGTGGAGGCTTTTAAAGAGCTTTCCCTCCTCTGCAGCCAATAAATGTGAGGCTCAAACCACAGCAGAGGCCTTTTATGGGGCACCTGCACCGTGAGGTTCAGTAGATGCTTTTGCAGCCCAGGGAACATTGCACAACCCTGTCGAGCTCTGCTGGCTGCTGCTCAAGCAGGGCTGCCTGAGCCTGGGCTACCGGAAACCAACTGTTATTCCTATCTCACCCTCTAAATTGTGGTGCCAAGAATCCCCAACTTGGAAAAAAAAAACCATTAAAAGGCAAGAACAGTCCAAACCTTGGACATGGAGCTCAACAGAATCAGCCCAATCTCAGAAAAGCAAGAGGCTGGAAAAGCAGAACGTTTCCAGGGTGCTTTGATCTCCATCCTGGGAGTTTGCACATGGGCTCCGTGTTTCTGGTTTCATTTCTGCCCTGTGCCACCTTGCCCCTTGCCAAAAATCCTATCAGAGCCCTGTGGGGAGGCATCCATCTGAGCCACAAGGAAAGGGAGAAATTCCACGTCCCGGCCAAACCTCAGCGGTACCCACAGTGCCCAAATGTCAATGTGAGCTGGCCACTCAGCCCACGCTGCCTGGATGGAGTACAGCAAAGCCACAAGTCACCAAGAGCCCTGCTCTGAGCTGCTGAAAGCTGTGGTTCTTACTGGAGCTGCTTTGATTCCTACTGGAGGAGCCGCTGGCACCGAACCGCGTGAGGTTTACGAGCAACCAGAGCTGAGTTCTATTTCCCTTGGAAACCTTTTCACTAAAATAAGGTTCTTTCATGGAAAACCTGAAGTTCTGGTCATTATTTTCGAGGTTTTTCAAGTAAATTTAGGACTAAACCCTAAAGATCATTTTGTAAAGGTTGGAAAACCAACATTCAGGGTTTCGGGTCCATGGTCAGTTGAAGGTTGTCACCCACACAAACTGGTGATATCAGGAGTTTCTTGCTGGGACATGCTACTGACCTCCTTCACCCAAAAGCAACTGTCTCCTGCAGCACGTAGGACAGGCCAAGGAATAAATTGAATTGCTGGAGGAATGTGATTCTCTACAGGCTGCAGAAATGGGGAGCTGGGTGCTCACCTGGGGAGCTGCTGTCTGCCCGTGTCCAACAGAGCTCCCCTGAGAGCTGGCCAAGCCCTCCCAGCAGCACTCTGCACGTGGTCCCAAAGAGGAAACAGCCTCAAGTTGCCCCAGGGGAGGTTGAGGTTGTCCCTGAGGAACAATTTCTTGCCCTGGAGGGTTGCCCAGGGCTGTGCCAGGCTGCCCAGGGCAGTGGTGGAGTCCCCACCCCTGGAGGGGTTTCCAAGCCGTGGAGATGTGGTGTGAGGGACACGGGGCAGTGGGGACCTGGCAGTGCTGGGGGATGGTTGGACTGGATGATCTGACAGGTCTCCTCCAACCCAAAATGATTTATTCCTCCCCAACCTAAAGGTCTCCTCCAACCAAAATGATTTATTCCTCCCCAACACCCCAGTGTTTTGGCTTTGGCTGAACAGTGCTTGCAGAGCAGCAAGGCTTGTTCTCCACCCCCAGCCCAGTGGTGTGGGGCTGGGCAAGAGGCTGGGAGGGGACACAGCTGGGACAAGTGACCTGAACCATCCAGAGGGCTACTTCATGCCACATGCACCTCCTGTCCTGCACAGGTAATAACCAGGGACCCTGGGGAGAGCTTTGGCCATGAGGGTGGACAACACAGGCAGTACCATCAGAGGAACTGAGCAGAAATTCACATCAAATTGAGGAGCTCTGATGCAAACACTTCCATCTAGAAGTCCTGATGCTCTGCCCCAGGAGTGATATCAGGAAAAGGTGTCTCTTACCTCTCTCACACTGGGGACCAGTGAATCCATAGACACAAGCACAACGATTTGGGCCAATGCATCGACCTCCATTCTGACAACCATTTTCACAGACAGCTGGTTGGAAACAGAAAGAGAAATTAGGGATTTCTCCTCCTAGTGAAGCCCCAGGAGATGGGTGGTGCTGGCAGGACTTGGAGCATCACCTCCTTTGTGTTGTTCACCCATCAGGAGCCTCCTCCGTGCAGTGAATAGACAGAGAAAAGTTTGATTTTCTTTTTTCCCCCTAGAAAATTGCTTCCTGTTTATGAATGGACCCATTTATAAACTCTCCTTTCACTTGAGAGGATTTCCTGCCCTCTGGAATCTCAGTTCATTCAGGTCAGCATTGAGATTGAAGTGTCAAGGTCAAGAGGAACTGATACAAATGAGAACATGCATACAGGCAAATGTTTAACAGTGAAATGTGAGGAGAGGAGACCACTCAGCCACTCAATCCCACACACCCAGAGTGAGGAAGAACCAGTCTGAGCAGCACAAAAAGTTTCACTGACTTAAAATTAGAATTGCTACCTGTAACTTAAGAACTACAGTCAATAGTCCAGGGCTGAAGTCAAAGGAGCAGGTTTCAGATTAGGTCCTGGACTGAGGCTAAACTAATTGAACTGGATCATAGAATGGTTTGGGTTGGAAGGACCTTTGAAGGTCACTCAGTCCAACCCCCCTGCAGGGAGCAGGGACATCCCCAGCTAGAGCAGGGTGCTCAGAGCTTGGTCCAACCTCCCCTGGAATGGTTCCAGGGATGAGGCAGCGACCACCTCTCTGGGCAGCCTGGGCCAGGGGCTCACCACCCTCAGCATCCAAAATTTCTCCCTTCTCTCTAGTCTAAATCTCCCTCTTTTAGTTTCAAACCATCACCTTTTATCCTGTCACTGCAGGACCTGGTAAAAAGTCTTTCCTGGTTTATCTTCCTTTTGCATATTGAAAGGCTGCAGCTGTAGGAGCACTTCTGCACATGACACAAGCAATTCCTGCTTGTGACAGATGCCACTGAACTAATTTTTAATAATAAGATATTTCTCAGCAGATTGTTATGACCCTTCCTAAAGCTCCTACACAGAGCTTCACTCTCTGAGCTACTCAGCTGCCCAACAACACTGCTGTGAAGCCAACAACACTGAAGATGAGAAGAACAAAACCTCTCACCAATGAAAGGGGGAGGTCCAGAGCCACCTTGTGCACCACCTCAGTGGTCTGACACCAAGCTCTGAGCTGCAGAGAGCCCAGGGACTGCTGCACTTCACACCCTTCAGAGGCTACACCCCATCCTAGAGCTGAGGAAGCTGAAATCTGCTCTGCTGGGACACTGCCAGAGGGACTCTCCATTGTTCCCCACCCTGCCAGTGATGTCTTGCCAATATCTGAACCATTATGAAAACTCTTCTGAGGATATTAGAGGTGGAGCTGGTAGCAGCACATAATTAAGGTTGCCTAGCACGTTCCACTGTAAGCCCTGGGTTGCTGTTATAATTTTCCCAAGCTGTAGCTGTTCAGAATGAAATTTTCCATATGGTGTCTCTGCCTTGAGTTGAACTTTTTTGGAAAGCATCAGCAAAAGTGAATCAGTCATAGCTGAGGAGAAGTTTAGGGGAAATATGGTGCTCTGGCCATCTGAGAATTTCAGTGATTCTCCCATCAAGGCAGGGATTTGAAATCTGCCTGGAAAGGTTCATTTTTCAGAGGTTCTTTCAAAACTGTTGTGAATATTTGCTCACTAGAGACTGCTTAAAGATGGTGCCTAAGTTGTTGGGTTGTTCATTCTACAGCAATGATTTCAAATTGACAAATCTCTTCACAGGGAAGTAGGGGGGGAATTAAATTTCTCCCTATGAAAGGTACAGCTGCTTTGACAAAACTCAAAACCAAGCCAGAAACCCTTGGGAAATTTCTTTCCATGACTGTGTTGAGGTCTCCCAATTGTTGTTAAATAAACAGAGGTAGAAGTTGAGCCCCATGAATGTAATCAGGCATCACTGATAAGGAAAAAGTGTTGGTTTGCTTGGGTTTTGGTTTTCTTCTCATTGATAGAAGACTTTGTGTGAGCTCAAATGGTTCCCCACCCAAATATGCTGTTTATCTAAAATTATTTATAGATAAATTCTATCTAAGATCCACATTTGTTTATACACACACATTTCCAGTGAGATGAATACATCTATATAGAGATATCTACCTACATCCTCTCTGCAGAGGGGGCTGAGACTCCAACAGAGAGGAGAACATAGTGATGACACCCAAGAGGACACCAGCATGTGCAAGGTGTCCTCTCCAGCCAGGAGGCTGCCCAGCTGTGCCCCTGTCCCTCAGCCCAGCAGGGTACTTACGTTGCCCACAGTATGTCCCTGTGTAGCCCTTCTGGCACAGGCAGGACTCCTCGTTGCAGCTCCCCCCATTCATGCACCTCACGTTGCAGGTCTGGACTGTGGAGAAGAGCAGGGAGATATCACACAACGATGCAGCAGACTCTGGGTGCTGGGAGGTGAACATCTGGTGGAGGCTCAAAGGTTTCTCAGTGCAGAATCCAAGGGTGATGTCATGTGCCCAAGTTCCCTCAAAGTTCAACGACTTGATTGAACTTGACTTCCATGAGCCCATGGAGTGGTTAAAGGTCTGAACTTCTACTGAGCTAGAACCACCCCAGAGCTGCTTACAGAAGGAAATGCCAGAGCCTGGTCTTTATTCCCTGGACCCAAGGCACGTTTACTGCTCCTGTCCCTGTAGTATTGAGCTGTTCAGACAGGGAAAGCCACAAACACGACGGGTGGTGTGGAAGGAGGAGCAACCTAGGGGATGTGATTCTTCCAGTCCACCTCATCCAGGGCAGATCATCCCCCTCTCACAGCAAAGAGCTTTAGAGGGATATAAAAAGATCTCATTCCACAGAAACCAGACACTGATCGTGTTCCTTTGGCAAGGAACTACCCCAGTTAAAGCTTTGTCCCTTCTACAGGCGTCCTCCCACAGCTCATGTGCCCACAACCAAGGGCAAGTTTCCTCATACCTCCCTTTCTTTGATAACTTGGTCATCCTAAACAATTCCTTCTGGTCAGATATTATACTTTTCAAATATTTTCCTCCCCTTTTTATTATTCCTTTAGATTATTGCTCCATTTTAAAACCATGTTTTTCACATTCTGGCCTGTCCCATCTTTAAAATGTCCTCGTGTTAAAAGACCTATGAGATGTTTGGCAGGATAGAATTTCTTTGGTGGAAGAAACCCATCAACTTTTAAGATATTTCTCTTCCTTTTACAATTACTATTTGGCCTTACTGAGATTCATTTAATACAAGAGGGTTTTAAAAGAAATCTGAGAAGAAAAACACATCTCATCAATTTTTCTATGTCAGAGTCCAGCTTTCACACTAGATTATGACCCACTGAATGTGACTAATGCACTGTAGGAAAACAATAGCAATAAATAAGAGTGGGGAAGTTTTATCCTGGTGGAGAGACAAAGCCAATAGTGGTTTTAACTGTTTCATCACTATTTAATGTTTCAGGAATGTGGTCTTAAAGTAGAAGAGCCCAAAAGGGGAGAGTTACTGCTAAGCACCAAGTCACAAACACAGGTCAAACTGCTTTCCTATCTTACTGAAACACTCTCCCTTTGTGAGATGGGACAACTCAAATTGCAAGTGCCTGAGGTTATAGAGAGTTGCCTGAAAACCATTTTTCAGCATGCACACCACAGTCCTTGGCTGCCAGGGCTGGGAGGGAACAGGACTTGGCAGAAGGTGGGGCTGGAGGGGACGTGTCAGTGGTTGCTCAGCTATGGCTGGTGTCTTCTCCATGCATCCAAGTAGGGGAGAGCTGGGCCAGGGCAAGTGGGATGTCTATCCAAAAGGTAGCAGGGCTCACAAGGGTCCAATAAGGATAATTATATGGTTGACACCTTGCTCATAGGAAGCCTGGAAGGAGGGAAGGAAGGAGGAGTGGGATGGGAAGTCTCAGAGCTCTGCACTCTGCTCAGCCTGTGTGCTGCACATGGACACTGTGCATGGCTGGTGTGGTTTGAATTAATCAGGATGTCTCCTCTTCTTCCTACTGCTCCACGGCCAGAGATCAGGCCAAATTCAGATGAAAGCTTCAGCATTAAGGAAACTAAGCCTGAGGCTTCAAAGCACTGCCCAGATGGTCAGGGGTGAGACCAGGCTCCCTGGGAAAAGCCTCGTTTCCAGCACGTGCTCACCCCACGCCCCTCACGACAATTAATCAGCCCTGGGAAAGCAATTACACCCAGCAAATCTGGGAGGGCTGCCCAGAGGTAGCTGGGAAGTGTCTGTCTGTCAGAGCTGTCTGTCTGTCAGAGCTCTTCCCTACCCAGCACCCCGAGCCTCCCCGTCAGCGCATCCAGCAAGGGGGGAAGATTAAGTGGAGCTGAGAAATTTGGGGAGTTTGGAGCTGAGAAGAGCCCTGCTGCTCATCCAGAAAATTCCCAACTCATTGGCAAAGAGTATTCCTGGAGCTGGATGGAGCAGGTCCCATTTCTTCCTTCTGCCACCATCCCCAAAGCCCTGAAATCCCATCACCTTCTGATTTATCTCCCAGCCTGGCACTGTTAGAACCCCCTGCAGATCTGGAGAGCAGAAGAACATCTTTCAACCAAGGATTTAAAGGCCTGTTCTGCTCTGTCAGGATTTTCCAGGGAAGCAGAGACCCAAGGTCTGGGATGAAGAGAATGACAGCTCGCCCTAGTTAACTTTTCCTGTGATGGGGCTGGATTAGTTCTACAATTTATTTTAAAGGCTCAGTGGCTGCAGCTGTTCTCCCAGCCAGCAGTAGTAGAGTTTGCAGGTTTTCCATCTGCTTACTGACTCCTACTATCTAAACAGTCCCTTGCAAATTGCTCCTAAAATCACTTTACTCCCCAAAGTAGGAAACCAAGCTCTTTGTTATGACAGAGAGAGGCAGGGAGGCTTTTATTGCCTCTGGAATGCACAATTTGTCTGCTTTACCCCCCTGAAGCCTTCACGATAAAGGCAGATCCAAACATCTCCACAATGAATGCCAGATTGGATGAAGCCCCTTGCAGAGGAACCCACCCCAGCCCCCCCCTCCCTTGGAGCACAGGCTGAAATCCACCCCAGGCTCCTGGGAATGCCAGGGCTGTGCCCAAATGGATATACTGCTTCCAGCATTCCTCACATTCCTCCCTGATTGCTAACATATGGACCCTCACTCCAGAAACCTTTGTGTTCCCAGCACCTTCTGCTCAGGATGGGGCTGCAGAGCCTCCGACCCCAGCGAGAGCTGCAGGGCTGGAGCTCAACGTGGCACTTGGAAAGCAGCTTCTGGGAATCTCCTCCTCAGAGTCACACCCCAGTGTGGTTTTGAGGTTTAGGGGGGGTGGGTTCATTTGCTGGCCTTCCATCAGATGCCTGGGAGTCACTCTGGTAACAATAGCTGGGCCTACAGATGGGCAGGAATGGAAAATAAGTGTCTGGGTTGTCTCTAGCAATGCCCATCTGAGACCTTGCAAGACTCCACCACTTTCTGTATTTGTCTAGCAAAATCAGCCCTCTTCAAACCCCTCACCAGGCTCTGCTCCTTCCCCTGCAGGGTTTTTTTGGGCTGGTGTGTTTGAGCAGACTCCTCATGTAGAGTCAGTCAGGTGCAGATGGTCACCCAGCACCACTGCCCACATTTGGAGAGTTGCCCATCCCCAATGGCAACTTGTGGCCATGGAACCCACCACCTTGTAGCTGCAATTCCAGCTGGAGCCCTCTTTGACTTTCTTAGACTAAACCAGCCCAGTCCTCTCAGGACACGTGGCTCCAGCTCCAACCATCTTGCAGCCCACTGCTGATCCATTATTTTCCTACCTTTCTTTGACTTTTTCCCCATGAGCCCTTTACTCTAGCCCAGGGTGTGACCTGCTTTACTCACAACCCCAGCAACCATTGACTCACACCCAGCCTGGTGTCTACCATAACTCCCAGCTCCTCTCCAGCAATCCAACCTGGAAAAAAGGGGCACAGAGGAGCCATAATTCCCTTCCAAAAGCACACAAGACCATTGGCCATCAGGTTTTAGATCCAATTCTGTGCAGAGCCACATGCTGCAGGGCAATGGAAGGGTTGAAAGCAGGATCTGGTCTTGAATACATCCTGCAGGGATTACCAGAGGGACAGAGGAATTGCCTTCTGGGTGTGAGCTGAGCTCAACAAAGTTGGTTTTTCATAAGCCTCAGCCACCCAGTTTGCTTCCTAGAGCTTTTCAGTTTTTCATCCTGAAGATGATGGGAGAATAAAGCAGAAGAAGCAGCAAAGCAGCTTCTGCATTCCCAGCTCTGCCAGCATGGAACTTCAAAATGCTGGGCAACCCCCTCAAGATCCACATCACAGCCTAAGAAAAACTGAATTTTCCACTGGAAAAAGAAAAAACCAACTTATTTATGCTTTAACAAAAGCAGGGATGGATTTAACTCCACTTCAAAGAACAGCCAGGGGTGGATGGACTCTCTGGCAGCAGTGTTGCTGTTTGCTGCTGTGAGATGTGGTTTCTGGAATCCTGCAGGATTTCTCCTAGCAAAGGAGGAGGAATTGCAAGCAGGAGATCATCCTTCTCCAGGTATCAGGGGCAGTGAGGACCCTTAGTAAAAGTGCCACAAGAAATGGAAGATTTTGTGGCTGCTGCCCAGCTCAGATTAGAACCTGGCTGCCAAAACACAAAACATTTCAAGATGCACAGAGAGACGTTTCCTCTCATGGTGACTGGGAAATTTTTGAGAGCCCAGAACTTCTCCAGAAGGAGGAGAATCACCAGCAACCTTCTCTTACCTCCAGCTGAACCACAGTTGGGGGAGAGTTGTCCATTGGAGCACGTACACATGTTGGGCCTTGAACAAAATCCATCCCCACAAGAATTCCTGCAGATTGCTGGAGGAAGAGGACACAGAGATTAGCACAACCTGGAGAAAAGGCATCTCTTGAGGACCCAGCAGTGGGAAGGACCAACTTGTTCATCATCTCCCTTTTATCACAGGCTGTGGCTGGTCCCACCACCACGCTGCTTTTTCAGCCAGCAGAAGATCTCTCTCTACTTCTGCCCACCAGAATTGTTTCTCAGCAGAGACAAGTGATGTCCACACTGAACCAGGTTGGTCTTTCCCTTGAAATTTGTGCTTCCATGAAGCCTTTTCCTCCATGCCAGGCTGCCAAGCTGGTTGTTCTCCTGGTGAATGAGCCTGAATCAGCCAGAGATACACCAGCAGGATGCCTTCATACCAATCCCCATCCCTTCTTGCCTGGGACCCCCAGGAATCTCTTGCCCTTCCTGTGCCATGGGAGCCAGGAGCATCACTGGCAGCACTCCACCTGTGTAAGCAGAGATTTTATTGGAGCCCCAGGAAAGTATCTCCTCTCTGTGTGTTTTCTAAACACAATTCCAAGGCAGGGTGCCCCGAGGACCTCCAGCCCAGATGGCATGTTTTCCAGTTCTGAGAAAAGTCAGCAGACAGCCCCCAGTGTCACTAACCCCACATGCCACCCAGCAGCTCTTTGGCTGGGAGCTCCTTTAACCCTTTGCTGCAGCCAGCATCAAACTCCAGCTTCACGTGTCCTTGGTGGGGCATCTGCTCCCCAAGGGATGGGGAACATCCTTTGAGAGAATATTGACAGCTCTGGGCTCAGTTTTACAGAGCTGAAGTTCCAGATAGGTCCATCTGAGGAAACACAAGGTGTTTGTCACCAAGATGAACAAGTTTTTGACTCTGAAGGTGGAATCATGTCTGAAATAGGGGACCTGGACTATGTGGGAGATGCCACCAGAGGAGCCTATTGTTCTCCTCAGCTTGGAACCTCCCACTGTCAATTATTTGTGGGAATTCTTGGAAGGAGGCATTCACATCCAACTCCAAGTGGGCTCTACTGCAGAAGGTTTATTCAGGAAGCTAAAATACTGGTAGAGACAAGCATCCCATAGTGCTCCCTGCTATTCTGTAGGTCCAGGGTTTGGTTAATATCTCCAGGACACTGTTTACTGTGTTGCAGTGTGAAGCATGATCAGATGCAGGTACAATGACCCCTGTTTCCCCCAGGGCAAACCTCATTCACCTACTCCTCAGCTGACTTCCACTTCCCATAGGAGCATCCTCCAAAGGGCAGGCTCCTCAGGGAATGGGTGGGGTTGGAAGGGACCTTAAAGATCATCTAGTTCCAACTCCCTGCCATGGGCAGGGACCCCTCCCACTAGACCAGGTTGCTCAAAGTCTCATCCACCCTGTCCTTGAACACTTCTAGGGATGGGGCACCTACCACTCACTCTGGGCAACCTGTCCAGTGTCTCAACACCCTCATAGTGAAGAATTTCTTCCTAATTTCTAATCTAAATCTCCCCTCTTCCACTCTGAAGCCATCACCCCTTGTCTTATCATTACAAGCCCTTGTAAAAAGTTGCTCCCCAGCTTTCTTGTAGGCCACCTTCAGACTGGAAGGAAGATGATGATACCATCTCCACCACCCTCTCCTCATGCCTTTAACACACAGAAATGCAGAACATTGATGGATTTCATAGTTGTATATCAGCACTTGGGAGTCCAACAATGCTCTACTCCAAACAGGAGAGCTACCTGCCAAAAGAGAGGTGTGACTGGCCCAAAACAGCACCCAGCTTTGGATGGCCACTCAAAGAAAGATGCAGATTCCTTCTCATGGACATCACTGTCAGCATCTAGCTGCTGTCCTAGCAACTCAACAATGTCCTCTACACCCCCAGCTCTAAAATATCTTTCTCAGGAGCCACCAAGAGCTTTCCTTTGGGGCTGATCTTCAAAAGCAGGCACACATCAAGCAACAAGGTGGCAATTTGGCAGGAGACAAAAGACTGGGCACTCAACGGGACCAACTGCAACCATCCTCCTTCCAGCAAGAGCAGCAGAGCTGAGAACCCCCCCAGCCACCTCTGCTCCTGTGCCAGCAGATTACAAAAGGTTCTGTCATCTGCTGACGTGTCAGAGGCTCTTTCCATCCCTCCCCCATGGTGGTTATCCCCCAAAGAGGAAAGTGGATACTCACGGACGATGCACTGGTTGCCTCCAGGCAGAGTCTTCCAGCCAGGGCAGCAGTAGGAGTGGAACCTCGAGCCACAGACATTGGGTCTGAAAATTAAAAACAATTCTTTTTTTTCCCCCCTTCTGGATAAATCCAACCTGTGTCAGCACTGGAGGAGAGCAGCTGAAGAGCTTCTTGTGTGACTTTTCTCTGCCTGGCTCCGTCCCTCCCTGGGGGTTTGGACAGGCCACGTGTGATTCCCACCAAAAGGAGCCTCCCTGTGATGTCTCAATAACTGACTCCTGACCTCCTTGTGCAGAACGAGTTGATCTTGTAGCCCAGGAGGCCAGTGGTGTCCTGGGGTGCATTCAGAAGAGTGTGACCAGCAGGTCAAGGGCATGATAAAAACCACTGAGCTGGACTGAGAGGAAACTCTGAGGAACCCTTGACTGAGCAGTGATGTTCCCATCAAAAGTTCTACTCTTCATGGTGACTAGAAGACCAGAAGCAGCACAGACCATGCTGGATGACTTCCTGTGCAATGAAAAGTGCTGCTCTGCTTCCCAGCCCTCATTTTCCCAGAGCACACAATGACCTGTGTGGAAACTGTGGCAACTGGTTCTCCAGAGGACCTGAGTTTGCCCAGTGCTATGTGGAGCCTCCTTCACCAGCCCTGCCAACACAGAATCAAGGCTTGGCTAAAATAATTTGGTGCTGTGGTTGGAAGTGGAGAGTAAATCTGTCTTTTAGTCCAAAAGCACCTAAATATTCCAAAAGCCAGGACATCTGTTGCTTCCCCTGTGCCTAGAAGTTAAAAGAAGACCTTGAATCATAGAATGTTTGGGTTGGAAGGGACCTCCAAAGGTCCTGCAATAAGCAGGGACCTCTCCAACAAGGTCAAGGTGCTCAGAGCCTCATCCAGCCTGACTCTGAATGCAGAGCTGTTTCTCCTGGTATGGATGAAGGTACCCTGAAGATGGGAGAACATCTCAGGCTGCAGTTCTTGCTTGCCTTGGGTTGGATAGAAGACAAAGCCAGCTAGTGCTGTCCCTGCTAGGCAGGTGGAAAACTCCAGTCAGAAGTAGACATATGTCTGCAGTTGGCACTAACTGGGAAGATAAATTCACTCTGAGCAGATGGAGGTCCTGTAAAGCCCACGTTCCACCACTCAGGCTGCCAGCATGCAGGATGGATTGAGGGATGGATGGATGGATGGATGGATGGATGGATGGACTCTCCATGCAATGTGTAGGCAGCCCAGACAACTCACAGCCAAGCTCCTGTTTGACTTCCACCTGACTCTTTCTGCTGGTCCCTCTTTCAAACCCATGGATGGAAGCAGTTCTCCAAGGGAGGTGGCCATTGATCTTCACACCCTGCCCTCAGGCTACCTCAAGCCTTGAAGATTAAAGAGTATTATAGAGATGTTTTATCAGGCAAAAGACTAAGAGGCTTTTCTGTTAAAAATCAGTGAAGGAAGAGGTATCTGGCATCAACCTCCCAGAGGAAGAGAGATGAAAGTGGAAGTTGGAAGAAGGTGACAGTGAAATGGGTGTTTTTAACTACAGTGGCAGTGCCACCTCTTCCCAAAAGACAGTCAGACAAGACTCCATCCATCTCCATGGCCTTGGGAGAGGTCCTGGGCACCTTGTTACACATGAGGTTGAACTACAGGATCCCAATTGTTCTTCCCAAACTGAACTTTTCGAAGCATATGCTAAAAATTAGCAGAGTTTCAAAACAAAACTTGGGGGAGAATCCATTCTGAATGGCTTGAAATTAATGGTGTCACAGAAATGACCTAGAGGGAGAATGAAATCAGATTCCAAAGCAAGAACTGCTCTGGAAGAAAAAAAAAAACACCATCCTCAGCAAAGCTGTGACCAAATTGCTTTATAAAATTAATTGCAGCTCTCCCAACCCTTGGAAATAGAAGCTGGAAACCCATGTCCCCCATCAGCTCCAACCTCAACCTCCCCTGGGGCAACTTGAGGCTGTTTCCTCTTGTCCTGTCCCTTGTTCCTTGGGAGCAGAGCCCGACCCCCCCCTGGCTCCAGGCTCCTGTCAGGAGCTGTGCAGAGCCAGAAGGTCTCCCCTGAGCCTCCTTTGCTCCAGGCTCAGCGCCCCCAGCTCCCTCAGCTGCTCCTCCCCACACTTGGCCTCTAGACCCTTCCCCCGCAGCTCCGTTGCCCTTCTCTGGCCACGCTCCAGCCCCTCTAGGTCCTTCTTGGAGTGAGGGGTCCAAAACTGACCCCAGTTTTGACTTCACCTCCCCAGCACTGATACCTGTGGAGCTGAGAGCTGGCATGTTTGTGCCAGCCCTTTCCAGCAATGCCTTCTGGCCATGGCCCACACTGCTGGTCCACCCCCATGGCTCAGCTGATGCAAAACCAGCCCTGCCAAGGTGAGGCAGATCCTCTCTGATCACTCCTGTGCAGGGCAGGCAATGGCTGAAGAGCTCAGCTGCTGACAAGAACCTGTTTTAATGGAAGTGGGCAGAGGGAAGAGCAACACTGGCCATGGCATCTGCTTGGCCCACTTTAAATAACCAGTAGGGTTCTAGAGATAAGCAGGAGAAAGGAACCATGAAGTTCAATGGATGGCACCAAATGCTGCCTGCTGACAGTGGCTCCATCTGACAACTGGGAGAGGCCAAGAAGAAGAACAACCCTGGAGCAGAGCAGAGCTATGGCCACATGATGTGGAAACACATGGCTGGGAGCAGGAGAAGTTCTCCCAGACCCACAACGGGGTCAGAGGCATGAGCAAGGACTGGGAGACAGCCCACCCCACCAGCCTGCCCACTGCCTGGGGTGGCAGCTCACCCATGGGGACCCAGCACAAGCTGCTGGTCCCATCAGCAGCCTGGGAAGGACAGCCCAGGGTGCTGAATTGTTGCCCACTAGCTGAGCAAGCAGCCCAAAAGGACTCAGTCCTGCCAGCACTCATCAGATGCACAGTGTGACCCCAGAACTGTCCTTGTTGTGGAGCTCAGTGTGACATCCAGGCTGAGAACACTTTGCAGACTCAGAGGTTAGCCAAAAACGAAGTCAGGTCACCCTGAGTGTCCTGCTCACCCACAGCTATGTCCTCAACACACCAAGAGAAAGGGCATCCAGCTAGATGCCCTCCCCAAGCCTTGGCAAGGGCAGAGATGCCAACACTTTAAATCTCTTGCAGATCTTTGCTCTCTGGATGAGAATAGGTCAAGCTTTTGGAGGAGGTGCTCTCACAAAGTCACACTGCTGCTTTTTTGTCAGCTGAGGCTCTGGTAGCACAAGTAAGGCTTGACTTCAAGTGAGTCAGGCAAGAGACCAAGCACAAATTCCTTCTCCTCTAAGCGTTTCAAACCAAACACTCTGTAAAAACCACCCCCCTGCCCTGCCAAAGCACAACCCAGAGGGCTTGTAGTAGGGCTGGAGCCCAGCATTGCATGGAAGAGTGAGCAGAGACTTTCCCACCAGCACATGGGACCCACCCCTGGTGATTCCAGGGGGAGGAACATCACAGCTCAGCTCTCCAGCCACCTAACGATCAAGAGACTTCATCTGCTCCTCAAAATAGGTGGGATGGCTTCATCCCAGAAGAAAAACCACAAAAGAGGAGCCCACATCTGGGGCTGGACAAGGAGAAGCATGAGCAGCAGGTCCAGGGGTGCTACTTCCCCCTCTTCCACTTGAGCACAATCTCCTAATTTGGGGACTCATTGAGCTTGCCCAATCTTAATTTTTTCTCCTGTTCTCTCTTTGGATGTCTCAAGAGACAAAATTCTCTCTGCAAACACTTCCAGCTTGTGGTGCAGCAGTTCTGACATCTGAAGGGAACCTCCTTGGCATGCTTGTAGCCACCACCTTCCCTATCTTCAGGTTTTTTCTGTCTGATACTACAAAAAAGGAGGGGTCTGCTATTCACACAAGCTCTACTGCAGGGCAGAGACACAGAAATTGCTTTTCAGATTATTTACCACTCCCAGCCCTCTTCTTACCATGGAATTCATGCCTGTGCAAAGAGTCAAATAAAATTAATCTGTAGGAACAGCAGCACAACATTCTCCAGGCTCGTCTGACTTCATCATGTGGCTTTTCCAGGGACAATGATCCTCCAGCTCCATCTGAGCTGGAAATTTTTCCTGGAACTCAAGATTTGTCTGGACTTTGAGCTCAGGCTGATGCTTTGCTGGGCCCCAGGGATCCTCTCCCACAATATCTGGGAGACTCCACTGCAGGAGCAGCCTCAGAGGGGATCACCAGAGGGACAATAATCACTGCCAAATGAGAGAGGGGTTTTTGGTCACACGTTTTGGAGCTGGGGTTGCATCATAGCATGAGAACAGCTTTGAAACCATGCTGACTTTTGCAACCTTGGCCTAAAGGGGAGCATATTTGTGTCCTCATTCTTGACTTATCAGATCCCTCAAACATGCTGCAAGTATTTATTTCAGTGATTTATCAGTTTTATGAGTCTGGGACTGGGGTATCTCTGCATTCACTGCTTAATTCCATCATTTTTGGTTCTAAGAATGCTGTTTTAAAGGTGCAGAGATGCTCTCTTGCTGTTACCACCACACCTCAAAGCTGCCAACAGCTCTCTCGTGGGTGATGGGGCAAACACAAAAGCCTTCAGAGTTCAGTGCAGCCTTTGCCAGACCACTCAACCCAGTTAATACATCTCTGGTAACAGAATCAACCCTCTCTGACCTCACCAAAGCCCCAAACTTACAGTCTCTCTTCCATTCTTGTCCTGTAGGACAAGAGGAAACAGCCTCAAGTTGCCCCAGGGGAGGTTGAGGTTGTCCCTGAGGAACAATTTCTTGCCCTGGAGGGTTGCCCAGGGCTGTGCCAGGCTGCCCAGGGCAGTGGTGGAGTCCCCACCCCTGGAGGGGTTTCCAAGCTGTGGAGATGTGGGGTGAGGGACACGGGGCAGTGGGGACCTGGCAGTGCTGGGGATGGTTGGACTGGATGATCTTCAAGGTCTCTTCCAACCCAAACACTTCCATGACTCCTGCTCGAGATCCTTGGACTCTCCCTGGCCCCAGGAGCATCTGCAGCTCTCCAGTAGGAAATGGGGAGGACTGGGAAGAGATGGGACAGTGCACCCCTGGCTGCTCCTCCTCCCCAAACCCAGGAGCTCTAGGCAAGAATGACTGGATGAGGTGAACACAGACTATTTTTTATTGGTTATTTTTGTTAGAAAGGAAGTCTCCATTCAAGCAGCTATTTTAATCTCTGGCTTTATAGTTATTTTTTCCTGGAGAATGTGTGATCTGAAACGAATGATAGCCTTGACATCTAATTTAGCACTTTAATTAACCAGGAGAACACATGATATCAAAATAGATGCTTTCAACAAAGCCATTTTATGTCATTTGAGAGTTGCTCAGGTATTTTCTGTTCTCATTTTTCTATTAGTAGAACATGAGGAGAAATTTATTTATGTTTTCCAGGTGGTTATTTACATTTCTACTTCTAACACATGTTAATTATAGAATGATTGGGGTTGAAAGGGACCTTTAAGGGTTATCTAGTCCAACCCCCATAACAACAAATTGTCTTTATACTGGAAATGAAACAGCATTAAAGGGGTCCTGGTAATGTTTGAGGGTCCTTCTCCTGTCCTTGTGCCCAGGGTTGAATTTCCTACCAGTTTTGGGTGCCTCTGGGACAGGCCATCTCCAAGAGAGACTGGAAAGACTGCAGAACTCTGGATCTCAGCCCCCTTTCCTTCTCCTGCCATCAAGAAGGTCATCAACAAGGTGATGGAGCAAGAGACTACAACGAAGGGAAGACCCATTGGGGAACCTCTGAGCACAAAACTCCCCCCAAAAACCCTCCCCACACTCAGGCAGAGGTCTCCCAGGACCCCTTGCACACGTGGACTCCCAAAAAGCCAAGCTGAGAAGGTGATTTGGCTGCCACCAAAACACACCTCAGTGCTCACACCAAAGCACTGCCCACGTTGAGGTGACCTGGGCCATGTAAACCCAACTCCAGGACAGACACCATAAATCTTCACTAAAATTCTGAGGGAAAACAAAAAAAAAAGAGAATATTTTTCCAAAGATGGATTATTATTGCTCCATTTCATAAGGAGAGAATATTTTTCCAAAGATGGATTATTTTTGCTCTGTTTCATAAAGAGAATGAAGCAAAATGCAAGGAAAGCCTTACAAAGACTGTCCAGCTTTTGGATTCCATCTGCTTAGACCCAAAGCCCAATTATGCTTACAATTATTTTTTTAGCAAAAGGGGCCCAGAAAATCTTTTGTTATACACCTTTTCTTTGTCAATAAAAGCATTTCCCCCTCTGTTCAGATCTTCACAGGTTTTGTGTGAGTGATAGTAGGGAAAAAACTTCCCTTATTCATGCACATTTGAGTTTAAATTCTCTATATCAGCAAGAAATCACAGAGAAGTCTTTCCTTTCAACAAGACTAAAAGTGGAACTGATTTTCAGGAACCATTTAACACTTTCCTTTGGAAAACAGCATCACCAGCTCTTCCATTTTTTCTATTTTTCCCTTAAATTCCAAAAGAAATCAAACCCTCAAATCCAGTCCTTGAAACTTCTAAACCAACCCCACAGAACCTATCCACCTCCACGCCAGACCATCTTTTGCCATGCCTTCAAGTTTCCTGCCAAAAGCAAGAGAAACCAGCCTAGGCCAGAAGTCCAAGATCAACCATTTCACAACATAAATCAAGACACAAGGAAAATTGAGGACCAAGAAGCTGAAGGCAGAAATTTCCAGCTGCTGCCTTAATTTTCTTCCTTCTTGGTTTGTAGTATTTCATCTCTGGCTTTATAAATAAGTATCAAGGTGGAGAATGGGGACCTGGAAGCAGCCAAAACATGCCCAAGAGGTGGCTGGATCTCAGTGACCAACTCCAGCTGCCCCTTTCTTGAGGTGATGTGTGCTCACCCTAAGCTTGGCTTTGGGAAGCCTTGGAGCATGGAGCCCACCCCCCAGCCAGGGCAGGAACGTGGTGGGGGAAGGCAAAGAAAGATGTCCCACAGCTCAACCAGGCTCTTCTCTGCCATCTTCTTCCTCATTGTTTCTAAGCACAGATGTCCCAAAGTCACCTCCTTGCAGAGGGGGAGTCCTCTGTGCACCCAGGAACCTCAGTGACTTGTAAGAACACCAGTGTTTGGAATGGAATAGAATATTTCAGCCAGAAGGGACCTACAACCACCATCTGGTCCATCTTGGTAGCACCGTGGTGAGAAGGGTGTATGGTTTTGGGACCTCCTAAGAACTATTTTACGTTGAGGTCACATCTGCAATTTTTTCCTTCCTAACTCCAAAAGGTAGAAAATAATTTCTCTTCAGTGAAAATTGAATTTTACAGGGATTCAGAGAACTCCCAAAGCTTGGAGCTGTGTTTAAATGTAAATTCAATGTTATGTCCATTCACATAAAAAGTTCGGATTCAGGAGGGTGGTGAGACACTGGCACAGGTTGCCCAGGGAGGTGGGGGAAGCCCCATCCCTGGAATTTAAGTCCAGGCTGGATGGAGCTCTGAGCAACCTGATCTAGTGGGAGGTGTCCCTGCTTATGGCAGGGGTTTTGGAACTAGATGATCTTTCAAGTCCCTTCCAACCCTGACAATTCTATGATTCTATGAACTTTGAGGTCAAGAAATCATTTTTTTCTACAAGGAATGGAAGGACTCCACTGCAGGGCTTTGAGGAAATGAATATTTCTCACTAGATTTCCAGCAGCAGCAGAGATGGTGATGCTGCAGAGCAGATTTCCTGACTCCCACCCAAAGCTTATTCCTTTCAAAGTCAACTAAACCATCATGCTTGAATTTGGCAGAGGCAGGATCAGAACCCTGACACATCTGAGAGTGCTGGGTGTGCTTTGGGCACCAGCTCTTCTCTCAGGCACATGTTTCTGAGAAACCTAAAGTGAGAGTGAAGAAAAATCACAACTGCTGCTGGTCCCCAAAAAGCCTTTTTGGGATTCCCACACTAAGATGCTCGAGGAGCTGCAGCATCAGGGATGGAGTTGGATTCAAATGCTGCTGGAAATCATCTCTGTGCTCCTCTCAGTGAGCCATGAACATGGTGAAGCTCATCCCTGCCATGTCCAACCTTGGCATTAAACATCATCCCAGTGCTGGCTCCAGTTGCACCCTGCCAGGTAGCCCACGTGGCTTTGCCCCTCCACTGCTTCTGAGCTTCCCAGCTCTGGCTGGTGGGTGGAGAGTTCATCTCTCTTCCTCAGCTCCTCTGCTGGTGTTTTCCAGCTGCAATGTGCATTTCCTCTCCAGTTGGAAAAGAAGGCATCAAAAATCCTCAGGAGAGCAGCTTGGAAACTCCTCCTACTCCCCATCCCCCAGCTCATTGAGACACCTCTCAGCCTTTTTGTGGAAGGCAGAGGTATGACAAACAACCTCCCCAAACATCCTCTCATCGTCCATCTTCTCACTTGCAGTGGCCATTTCATAATTAATGGGCTTGACATAATTAGTGGTGTTTAAAGTCAGGCTAGAGCTGAGCTTTTATTCTGACTTAAAAAAAAAACAACCAACCAGGCAGCTGTGAACTTACAGGAAACCCTCCTGCCAGCAAAGAGCTCAGCAGCCCACAGACTAATCATCTTTTCTTTCCCCTTTGTTAAACACATTCTTGCTCTTGGAAACTGTTCAATAGTTCATTAAACTAATAATCCCATTCAAATCCTGCCTCATAAATGGATTTGTCAGTGCTGTTCCTTTCAGGAGACGGTCGTTTTAAATTGCCTCTCTTTTAATGAGTTTAAGGACAGATTAAATCAAGGCTTTGGCTGTGATTTATTGCTCCACGTTGCTTTATTAATTGTTATTTGGAGCAGCATTGGGGAATCACAGGCTTGTTTATTTGGCATTTATTTCATGCTTCGCATTTATTTCATGCTTTGCATTTATCAAAGGAGACCAGGATGGGAAGAGAGCTCCAAATAAATATATAGATCCAGCCAAAACACACACAATCTTTCCTCCTGCACTGCTGAAACCTCTCTTACCAACAAGACCTGTCCTCCTGCACAACCAGCACTCCAGCCACCAACAATTAGAGCTTGAGTTACACCTTGGAGTTACTACAGAGCAGTTTCTACCACGAGCTCTATGACACAATGATTCTGTGTATTTCTATTAGTACCAACTAAGACTTCACACAAAGGAACCCACCACCAAAAGTGAGATGTGCTGTGCTCCTTTGGGCTCACTCACAACTTCCCTGGGAAGCAGACACAACATCCTGTGGGTTATGTGCAGGAATAGAAGATATTGAAGAGAAAATAAAGAGCAGAGCACTGGAAGAATCAAATCTCCAACTATATTCAGAGTTGGGAAATATCTCCCTATAAAGCCATTGGGGTCAGGCTCCTCTGTGCAGTTCTGGTGGGATTCTATTTTCTTATCCAAATTGGGGTGTAACACAACTGAGAGAGGGAGGATCCATGGTTGCACCCACCCCAGAGAAGAGGAGACACATAGAAGAATAAATGGCAAAGCAACAGCCAGATGCAGCTTGTCAAGGGATCTGACTGGGCTTTGAGTCCTCCAACGTGCCTCTGTCACAGTCCATTTTGGGAGCAGAACCTTTTGTGCCATGGACAAAGTGATCTGTGAGTGGCACGTTAACACTGTCAAAGGCTTTGAGAATTGGCAGGTCTCAAGCAGAAAGGAAAATGCTTAAATTGTCTTGGGAAAACATTATTTCAGGAAGATTAAGACAGGGCTACAGGCTGCAGAAGTCCTGTGAAGGGGGTTTCCACAAAGGAGGAGAGGAAGCAGGAGTTAGGACTCTGCACTCATCAAACCAGCAACTCCTCAAAAATCTGGTTCTCCATTCCACTCAGAATAGGTACCCAAATTTTGAACCTTCTCCCAGAAACCAGAGAGTCTGGGGTGGTAGCTGGGGATGATGGCTGTGGGCTCAGCAGGGAAGCTGCCCTGGAATTAAAATGCAGCTAAGCTTGGCTGCATTTAAAGTCCAGTTCTATTTAAATTCCTTTTGTGCAAGCCTCAGAACCAAAGCAAGTCCCAGCACCCAAGATCTCTCAGATGGAAGCTGGATGGAAACGAGCCTGGCTCTGAAGAAGAAAGTTGTGGGTCTCTGAAAGGAAAATAGTTGAAATGGTGTCATCAGCTATTAAAACAGACACCAGAGATAACCCACAAATCACAACACTCCAGATAAGCCCCCTGCCTACCTACAGTGTAAAACAACTCCCAATTGAAAAAGACAACCCTGCCTTCTTCTACATTTAAAGCCACACCATGAAAACTCCCTGGATTTTGTTCATTCACTTCTCTCACTGCTGCAGTGCCAGTTTGGGAGGGAACCAACCCTTAAACGATGATTTATCTGCTGTTTCCAAAGGATCCTATCAAACTCAGTTACAACTTCACAGCAGCAAAGAAACCTGTTAACTTCAGGCAGCAAAATCCACGTCAGGGAAGATTTTAATGTCTCCAACAACCCTCCAGAGCTGTTTCAAGCCAGAGCCTAAGGAAAAGGGTCTAAGTGGTGTTTGGGGAGTCTACAGCAGGAACGAGTGGGTCTGTGGCTCTGCAGGAGATGCCTTTCACTGCCTGCCAGATCCATCTACAGCATCGTGGCTGGTGACATCTGCAGCTGCTTTCCAAGCCCAGCAGAAGGTTATTTAAACCACGACTCTTCCATAGATTCCTCCTCCTCTCCAGTGGTTTTCTCTGCTTGTAAAACAGAGATTTTTAAAAAGAGAGACGTTGCTGAAGGGCTGGAAATCCTGAAGGAGGGATTTGGACACAAAACCCAAGAGACTGTCAGGGTCACTTGACAGAGAGCATGGGAAGAGCCTGGGGCAGAAGCTCCAACCACTCCCAGCCTTGCCAGCTCCCCCTGCCTTGCCCACCAAGACCCCCTCCCTGGAAACAAGGCTGCTCTCCCAAGGGCCAAGGAACAATGATGCCTCAGTCGTTGTAAATCAGAGTGGCAGAGACTTTCCTCCAGCAGACCTTGCACTTATCCCAGCAGGGGGGTTTTAATTTCCCTGCAGCTTCAGAGGGCTGAGGAAAGCAGAGGAGAAAATGAAGGGGGTAGCAGTGTGGGGTCCTGCCCTCCACGGGGGCCTGGGAGCCAGACACACAGACCTGACCCTGATCCTGCCTCCAGCTTGCTGTGTGGCCACTAAGAACTTACCCAACTTATTGCTTTGCTTAAATGCTGCTCCACGTTCGAGGCTTTAAAGCCAAGAAGGGTTTTCAGAAGTCATTCTGAACTTGGGAATCTGGGCTTTGCTTTTAAAATGCACTTGGGGTTTGGACCCTTTCAGACTCAGCAAAAAGTCAAAAAGGATTTAAGCTGTAAATCATCTTTGAAAAGAGGATCTGGTTACCTCAGTCACCTCTGGACACCAGTGACCTTCTCCTGGGTCCTGTGGGGAACAGCAACACTCATTGTTTGCTTGCTTTGCCCATCCTTTGTCTGCATGGGACAGTGTTATCCACACCCCCCAGCTCCTTCCAACCCTCTCCAGCCCCTTCACAAGCTCAGGAGATAATCCCACAGAGCAGCCAGGCTGAACAAGAGTCTTTGGATCTGATAGACTCATCCCATCCTTTTCAAGGAACAGCCTTATTCCCACCACCCACAAAGATCTGGGATGTTTGAGGAGCCATGGACTCAAAGAGAGGAGCACAGGGAATGTACTTATGGGTCATAGGGTGTCCCCACCCTGAGAGTGATCCCATGGCTGCTTTTGGTCCCTGGTTTGGAGAAGACCAAACCCCCCCAGGACATTTTCTGTCCATCTTTTCCAAATCTGCCCCAGCAGGAGGGAGTGGCCACGCTCGCTGGAGCTCCAGGAGCAGAAGTTGCCAGCTCCATGGCTGGGCTCTGTGCTCCAGCCCAAAGGCATTTGAGTGTCAGGGCTGAAGCACAGCACTGCAGCCTGCTCAGGAGGCATTTCCCAGCAAGCTCTGGAGGACTCTGGCACAGCCCAGGCTTCCCCTGTGGCTCACGTTCGGCTCCGACCCTGCCCACTGACACGGGAATGCTTTCCAAAAACTACAGCCAGCCAGACTTAAAATAACCCAGAACCACTGCTGGGGCCAGGAGCCACCTTGAGAGCATCCAGACGTGCTCCAGAACAAGCTGCAGGATTTTCTAGCTGAGCCCTGTCTCCCTCCTCAGGTGGAAAACTCGCACGGGTCCAGCTCTAGCTCTGCCTTGTCTATGGCTGAGACCACAAGCCACAACTATGTGGCCAAACAAGGCACTTGGTGTGACACCTTCCAACAATCCTAGAATTGCTTGGAGTTGTAACAGTCCTTTCAGATCATGGAGTCCAACCCTCCCCCAGCACTGCCAGGTCCCCACTGCCCCGTGTCCCTCCCCCCACATCTCCACAGCTTGGAAACCCCTCCAGGGGTGGGGACTCCACCACTGCCCTGGGCAGCCTGGCACAGCCCTGGGCAACCCTCCAGGGCAAGAAATTGTTCCTCAGGGACAACCTCAACCTCCTCTGGGGCAACTTGAGGCTGTTTCCTCTTGTCCTGTCCCTTGTTCCTTGGGAGCAGAGCCCGCCCCCCCCCTGGCTCCAGGCTCCTGTCAGGAGCTGTGCAGAGCCAGAAGGTCTCCCCTGAGCCTCCTTTGCTCCAGGCTCAGCACCCCCAGCTCCCTCAGCTGCTCCTCCCCACACTTGGCCTCTAGACCCCTTACCAGTCATCATGTCCAAGCACCTACCAGAGGCAAGAACCTCTGAATACAGCCCAGAACATTGACTAGTAGCAGAGAATCCAAGGCAAATCCATGGTCCAAACCCAAACTGACAGCATCCCCCAGCAGTGGGGGGAAGCCCAGCCAGATCCACCACCCCAGCACCCCTCCCACAAACAGGCAGGGTGTGGATGACTGTGCACAGCCACTGCAGGTGGGCCCTGAGGTGCTGTGACCCCAGGAACAAGGCAGCAGAGCTCAGCACAGGGGGCTCTGCTCAGTTGTCCCCTGGGGCACGAGGCTTCTCCTACCACAGCTCTGCAGAGCAGACTCCTTCCTGAGCCCAAAACCATTCTGTGAGCCTGTCTCTGTGTGCTGGGATAATAAACCAAGTTCTGCTTTGTAAAACAGAAAGGAACAGTCAAACTTACCCTCGTAAAGTGTCTTGGCCTCTTCTTCTCACTCTGTTTGCTGGCTGTCTTTCCTCGTAGCCTGCAAATCTGTCTGTCTGCAAGTCCCCTTCATACTGCCCCTGGGCTCGTTCCACATACACAACTGCTGTACATCCCAGCACGAACCTGGCCAGCCACAACACCCCCATGATGGCACGGATTCCTCGAGTCCCCAAAAGCTTCTTCCAGCTGCAGGGTCCCTGGTGGAGGTGGGGATTTGGCAGCAGCCCCTACGTGCCAAGGTGCCGTCCTGCTGTGCCCTTTCTAGAAGCCAGAAGAGAGGAGAGAGAGACACAAAGAGGTTCTTAAGGGCTTGCCCATTCTCAGAACGATTGCTGACCCCAGGCAGCCCCTCCCCAGAGTTACTGCAGTGGGATCCACACAGTCACACCAAGTTGGGCTCCTTGTACATGAAGCCAACACATTCACACTGTCATTCCTCACCAAAGCGTTGCCAAACCTTTCCCTCCCAAGAGCTGGAAGCCAGGAGAAGATCTCCAAGAGCCACAATCCTGCCCTTGCATCTGTTTTCCTGCCCGCTTGGTGGAGAAATGAAGAGTGACAAGGACACATCAACCTTGGGCCTGCCCATGGTGGTGGGTCATGCTACTGGCCTTGGCATCGTGCCTTGGTTCAGAGGAGCAACAGGAGATGCAGGGTTAAGAAGCAAGAGAACTTGAAGAAAGAGCAGATCCTATTCATGGACCATCTTCCCAGGTCCCACAGCTCTGTCTTACTGCATCATACTCCACCAGAAGATCAGCTGCTGGAGACCAACCTCCCCATGCCTGGTTATTCTAGCTGGCTGAGAGGAGGAGTCTGCTGGAAACCCATCAGATGGGCCCACAAACCAGTGCCAAGGTGGGCACAGGGGCCACCGTGGGCTGGAGTGAGAAGGAAGATTATGAGCTGGGGCTAGAGCAGGAGGACATGGTGCATTCAGCTGAGGCTGGATTCCACAGGGGGTGAAGGGACAGAGGGAAGGTGGAGGGCTGGGCATGCTGGAGGGGTCACAGGACACACGGTTGGAAGGATGCAGGAGAACTCCTGAGCTGGGATGAGCACAAGAGGCCACAGGGATGAGGATGACTCGGGGTCCAAAGCCTCCGTGGAGGGGGGAGTGGGGGAGTGGAGGCAGCAAGGAGACCCCTCACACCTCTGGCTGTGGGCACACCTTGGGGCCAGCTCTCCAGGGCTGGAGCCACCAACCGAGCCTGTGAGATGGCCACAGTTGGGCAGGGGCCAGATCCAGAGTCTGGCCCTGAACCCCCCCAGGGCAGGTCCCCAGCCCTCGGAGACTTTCTGCCCTGAGCAAGCTCCTCCTGAGGAGCCAGGGGAAAAGGCACCAGCCCCAGTTCCCCCAGGGCAGGGGACATGGCGGGCTCTGCAGAAGGGAAGGCAGAGGAACGTGCTCCAGCGGCTGTGCCTCCTCCTCCTCCTCCTCCTCCTGCTGCCTCCTCTTCCTCCCCTCCAACCCCATCCCCCGTCACCCAAATCTCCCAGCTCTGTGCAAAGGGGGCTGGGGAGCCCCTCCCGGGGTCCAAAAGCAGCATCTCTAACCTCCAGACCCCCAAATTTTGTGCCTTGGGGAAGGAATCCTCACGGGTCTCCCCCTCTCCACCCCAGAATGGAAATAATCTGCAGCTACTGAGAGAGGCAGGGGGGGGTCCTCCCCTGACTGTCCCCCTCAGCTTTCCCACAGCAGCACTCCCAGCCCAGCCCTAAAGCAGGCAAGAAAAAAAATCAGCCAAGACAAGAAAATGTGTCTGAACAAAAGAAAAAAAAATTTAAAAAATGTAAAAAAAAATAATTAAAGAAATTAAACCAAAAAAAAAATTCACATCTCTCCCTCACTGCTCCCAGTGTCCCAGCTGGGAATCTCTCAGCTCTGGAAGGGGAGGCATTTTCCAGGCTCTAATATTTCCAACGTAGTGAATGAGAAAGACAAGAGTGGGAAGGGAAAAGGAGAGCTGGGAGCAGAGGCAGAGACAAAGAAACTGCCCCAGAGCTCCTCTCCCTCGCTCCACACGCCCAGCGCTGCCCCCCGCTCCTCCCAGCTGGGCAAAAAGGGCTCCCCCAGGCACCCAAGGGATGGAAAAAAGTGCCCCCCGAAATCCCCAAGATCTGCCCTGCAGATTTCCAGCCGCCGTGGAGGAATTTGAAGTGAAGAAAATCCAGATGCACCCATTTCCTCGAGGAAGGAATGAGAAGCATGACAAATGATCGATACGCAGGCACGGACCTTCCCCGAGCCTTGCTGAGAGCATGGAAAAGTCATTTACAGTATCAAAAGAAAGTTTTCTTTTAAAAGAAAGGCTCGGAAATGATTTCCAGCTCTGAGAAATCTCATCCAAGACCGTTTTGGGGAAAAATACACTGACAAAGCAAAGAGAGAATCGATCGTTAAAGATTTTTTTTCCCCAACTGGTTTGCAAGTTTGGAGGGAATCAGGAAAAAAAAGAGGTTTCAAACTCATGCTTTGGAGTGTGCAAAGTCAATCAATCCATTTCAACAAGAAAAACCCGTGCAAAATAGAATAAAACACAGTAAGGCAGACACACAATCAGGCAGATAAAGAGAAAGAAATCAGCTCTTAGCTAGGCAGCTCTGGATTTAGTGGGTTTAAATACCTTTACGTCCTGGAACTGGTGATGTGCCCAGAGCTCCTTTGTTTAGTGGAGATCTGGGCAGAAAAGAAGGGAATAAACCCCTGACTCTGGAAGGAGAGAAGAAAAGGTACAGCCTCATCCAAATTGGACAGGGGGAGGGCCTTGCAGCAGGGAAAGGGGTGCAAGGAGGAGTGGGAGCAGAGAGGACAACCCTACCGCATTCTTCAGCCAAGAGTTTCTAACTTTGAGGAGGGGCTGGGGGAGAGGTTGGGTTTAGCAAGAGCCTGGCTGGCTGCAGACACGATTATCACCTTCCCAGAGGTTCATTAGGGACCAAATTTAGGCTGGAGCTGCAGGAGGCAGGAGGGCATTAGTAACAGTCACTTCACATCAAAAGGCTCGGGGAAAAATCGTTCGGTGGCAAGTTGGGATTTAGTCTTAATTTCTCTCTTTTTTTTTTTTAATTATAGGGTGTTAGGGGGGAAAAAGAGGAAAAAAAAATAATCAAGGAAAAGGCACTTTGCTGATCAGGAATCAGCAACTTCTGAATTGTTTCAGGTTAAAGACAGATGCCTTGAAGGATAGGTGACCCAGCTTGGGACCTCCACGTTCAGAAGTTACCTCAGCTCCAGAGGTACCTTTGCAGCTAAAAGCATTTTCCCCAAATAAATATATATATTTAAAAATGAAGTATGTTGGGGATATTGTCTTTCTTCTGAGGCAGAACTTGGAATGGCAGCTCTGAGTCTAATTCCCACTCTTTTGCTCTGGAAACAAAAAAACCCCCACCAAACCCAAAAAAAAAACCCCTTTCCTCTGCTTTTTGCTTTAGGAATCATCACTGATGGTTTTACTTTAAATAATATATAATAAAATGCACATGGCTTCCTCCTCCTCCTCCTCCTCCCCTCTGAGCTCCCTCTGCTCCATCACTGCTCACCCACCCCTCTCCCAGGAGCTGGAAGTCCCCCAGCATGGGCAGAGAGCTGAAGTTCCACAAAATTCTCCCTGGAAAGCCCAAAATCAAGCTGTTTTCAGGTCAAAGCAGCTCAGGGAGGTTTCTGCACCAAACGGAACCCAAACTCCCCCTCACTGTCCCACCACCTGGCTCAGCTCCCCCCTTACCACCCCGGGGCTGGGGGTTCACATGCAGCTGAGGGATCAGCTCGCAGAGGTGCAGAAATTCCAGGGCCAGCCTTAAGCTGACAGGGAAGAGTCACCTCTGCTCCTCCTGCCTCCCTTTGAAACCTCCTCCTCCTTCCCTTTGTTCTTTTCACTCTTCCTCATCAACCCCCCACCAGCTTTATGGGAGGCAGAAGGATGCTCAGCCTAATTAACAGCCAACGTGGGGGGACTAACGGGGAAAAGGCAGAGCTGGATTTCCCAGCCAGCCAATAATGGAGCATCCCAAGGAATGCAGCTCTGCCAACACGGCTGCAGAGCCCAGGGAGACCCAACAACCCTGTCCCAGGACAGATCCCACAAGACCTCTTCCAATTTCAACTCAACCTGGGCCGTGCCTGGTGGAAAGGGGCAGAGCTGGGACACGGGGCAGAGAAGTGATGAAAATACAAGAAACTACATTTTCCTCCCTCTAAAGGGCACAGTGAGCTGGTGACAACTGCTGAGGGGAACAATTCCCTTCCCAGTCTCTACTTTAGTCCCTGTAACTCCTTTGTTGTCATTGTCACATAGGTACTGGGTGCTTAAGGATATTTTGGTACCTAAAAAACCACAAAGGGTCTTTGATAGATTTGCAGAAGTTCCAAGAGATCTATTTGTGGCTTTCAATCACCAAATATTTTAAAAACCCAGACTTTCAAGTGGCCAGAGGTGGTGATGCTACAAAAATAATGGAGCAGGTTTCTTTTCCAGGTGTTAAATCTTCATGTTTGATAAGGATTTGTAATGCCAAATGGATTTTATTCGGGTCTGCAGTCCAGGGCATCTGGGCTAGTGGAGATTATTCTATAGCCTTCCCCCCCCTGCATTCCACTTTGGGGGCTTAAGAAGCATTTTGATCCCTCCAACACACTCAGCCTCTGGGAACTTGGTGCTTTTAGCTCCTTGCCTGATTTTCTAGAGCAGGGTTTTCAGACAACTGTGTGTGGTTAGGGCAGAGCAGGGATCCAGGCAGCCCAGCAAGATCTCCTGCAAGAGTTGCCTTCAAAGTCTCCTTCAAGCCTCCAGCCATTTATTTTTCTTCTTAACTTCTCTGCCATCAAATACTTGTTGCTGGCCACAGGGACTTGCAAACACTTCAGAGAACAATAAAATCCCAGGTTGGAAAGAAACTCAAGGATCATAGAAGAGTTTGGACTGGAAGGGACCTTTCAAGGTCATCTTGTCCCACCCCCTGCAGGGAGCAGGGACATCCCCAGCTAGAGCAGGGTGCTCAGAGCTTGGTCCAACCTCACCTGGAATGGTTGCAGGGATGGGGCTTCTGCCATCTCTCTGGGCAACCTGGGCCAGGGTCACTGGGAGCCTCACTCTCTGCTTTTCCATTTCCCTCCTCTGAAGTGGCCAGAGAGTTGAAGAGCACAGTCAGGTCCCTTG
>NW_008603560.1:2812-22415 GCF_000691845.1 Merops nubicus | reverse complement strand
CCCCAGCTTTCTGACAGGCCCCTTGAAGTCCTGAAAGGCCACCAGAAGGTGTCTCTGGAGCCTCCTCACCATCTTGTCCAGCCTTTCTTGGCAAAAGCACACTCTAGATAAGATGACCCTGCACTCCATCCTCAGGAGTCCAATGCTGTGGACTCCACCACCTCCCTGAGGACATCCTTCCAACTTGCCCACATTCATCTGGCCCCCATCTGCTTCCCCCCTGCGTGGCTGGAAGGTCGGGGGTTGATTTTGTACAGAACATCATAACCACCCAAATCATTCCTGAGTCCACCTGGTCCCAGGCAAGGTACAGGAGACGACTAAATGCCCAGAGGGCACAACCTACCTCTGAAGTTTGCATCTCATACAGCTCCATCACAGCCAGGCTGGAGACTGGCAAAAGGAGGTGGAAGAAAGTTTTCCTTCTTTCTTTCAGGCAATACTGGGGTGCAGAAACGAGAAGGGGTGGAATGGTGGATGTTTCTCAGCTGCTTTGTTTCACCATCCAGCAAACTCTGCAAGGGAAAGTCCCCAAGTGTGAGGAGCAGTGGATTGGATAAATAAACTCCAAGCAGCCCACATAAAATTACCCTTAATAAAAAGCAGCTGCCCTTCTGCAGTGACGAGTCAGCTGGAGAATCCCTGTTTGCAGGAATAAAGGCAGATAAGTGTGGTGCATGGAGAAGACTATGACCAGAAGATGAAGGGAGATTCTTCTCTCCCTTGCTCTGCCCTACTGAGGCCACCTCTGGAGTGCTGGGTCCAGTTCTGGCTCCCCAGTTCCAGAGAGACAAGGAGCTACTAGAGAGAGTCCAGCGGAGGCTACAGAGATGCTGAGGGGCTGGAGCATCCCTGGGACCAGGACAGGCTGAGAGCCCTGGGGCTGTTCAGCTGGAGAAGCCTCAGAGGGGATCTGATCAGTGCTGAGCAAGAGCTAAAGGGCCCCCGGGGGGCAAGAGGCTGGGGCCAGACTCTGTCAGTGGTGCCCAGTGACAGGACAAGGGGCAACAGGCACCAACTGGAACCCAGGAGGTGCCACCTGAGCAGGAGGAGAAACTTCTTTGGGGTGAGGGTGGCCGAGCCTGGAGCAGCTGCCCAGAGAGGCTGTGGAGTCTCCTGCTCTGGAGAGATCCCAAACCCTCCTGGCTGTGACCCTGGGCACCCTGCTGGGGGTGAGCTGCTGGAGCAGGGGGGTGGAGGAGATGATCTCCAGAGGTCCCTCCCAACCCCACCCTGCTGGGATTCAGTGAAGCCTCAATCACCTGATGGATCCATGTAGCACAAATCAGGACAGAACAAGAACCACTCCTTTAGCTAAGGCTGTCTTACTGAAAAACATGATTAAGTCTGAGACATTTTATTAGCTTGGCTATTGTGGCTTCCAGATCTTACTCCAAAAAACATCCAAGGGCTCAAACTTTTTGAGAGCGCATGAACTGCTGTAAAATTAATATCAGAGAATAAAATCAGTTGCCAGCCTCTCAAAATTAGCAAGTGTTTTGTCATGCCAACTGCAGAGTGTTTAAGATCCCTGCCTGTAAACCAGGATAAAGTGTCACCTCCATTCATGGCTCTGTCATGAAGATAAACTCCTTGTGAAGTGTTTCACTTTTGATATGTGAAGCACGGTGGAAAAATGCTCATAATTAACTTTTATTATTAATTATGTGCTTAGAATAGAGCTGTACAAGTAATTGTTTTTTTTTTTCCTGCACTGGACAAGGTGAAAAATAAAGGAAGAGGAAAGCAGAGTCATTTAGAGGGGATTTAATGAATATTTCAGCTCGATATGAACACATAATCTGACATTAAACAATGCACTTTGGGGTTTGGAGGGAGTTTTCATTAATTTTCAATGATTATATTTATTCAAGCTCCTAAAGGAGGAACACGCAGCCTTTAATTTTACAATTAGTGAAATGAAGGATTTGCAAATAAGTAGTTGAGAAACTCCAAAGAGATTTAAGAGTTTTCTGCAGCACTGCTCCAGCAGTTTTTGCCACGTGTCTTCTGCACCAAGTCTGAACCATGGGCAATGAATAAAGCACGTGCCCAAGTGCCAGGCAGAGGACAAGGTCCCATCTCTTCCTCCTGGTGAGCTCCAGGCATCACATTCATGGCAGGACCACCAGTCCACCTCTCCACCAGCACCCCTGAATCAGCTTTTTGGGGCAGAGGGAGGAAAGCTGGGACCAGCTGGTCCGTGAGCTGCTGCCCCAGCATGAGAGATGCCTTCTGTCAGAAGAGCTTCTTCAAAGCTCTCTCAGCTTTGCCTGAGTTCCATGGGGATTGATCTCTTGGATTCTTGGATCTCTTGGAGTCAGGCGTGTTTAGACAAGGAAATGGACTCAAATTGCAGCATGGGAGGTTTAAATTGGATTTTAGGATAAATTTCTTCACTGCCAGAGTGGTGAGGGGTTGGCCCAGGCTGCCCAGGGAGGTGCTGGAGTCCCCATCCTTGGAGGGATCCAAAAAACACGTGGAGGTGGCAGCTGGGGACATGGTTTAGTGGTCACAGTAGTGTTGGGTTGATGGTTGGACTCGATCTTCGAGGTCTTCTCCAACCTTCATGATTCTCTTTTATGATTCTGTGACTCTGTGAGAGGCCCGGGTCAGATCCAGATCCTTAGGGCTTTGCCTCTGGAAGTCAGGAGAAGCTCTGAGTTCACCTCAGGGATGGGGCAAGAGGCCAACAGACACGCTCAGATCCTCACAGCTTCCTGCCTTTCCCAGGGCTGTAGGAATATTCCCTGATTCTGCACACACAGTTCCTGTAGGAACTGGGATCCCTCCCAAACTGGAGAGACGTGGCTGCTCCACTGGAGCCAAGAGCAAGACCCAAACCCAAGGTACCTGCTCACGACAAGCTGCTATCAGTGTCCTCCTCAAGCCAAGGCTCCTGTCTGTGTGTAAGATCTGCAGCCTCAGAGCTTGTGACCACGGTTGCAACATTCCTTTTGTTTTCTAGGAATTTGACTCCACCAAGGAGGGAAACCACAGGGAAATTGTTTCAGTGTGAGCTCCGGACTGGGAGAGAAGGGATGGGGCTGAGGCATGATGTATAACACACAGCTCCACAGCCAAGATGGTTAAAAAACCCACACTTTTATTGAAACCTAAGGAAAGGAACTTTTTTTTTTCTCTTTAGCTTGGCAGGCAGCAGCAGCCGTGCTGAGCCCAGGCAAGCGTAGATCAAAGCCAGGCAAGTCTGCTGTGAAAAATCAAGCACTGGACATTTATTAAGATTTTATTCATAAAAAGCCATGCAGTGAGTGCAGTGGGATTTCACTGTGGAACTTTTGACATGGGAGCTGCCTTATTTAGAATGAAAATTGCCTCTTTCTCCTGCCAGGAGTGAGGCGAGCCCTCCATTTCCTGCAAAATTCCAACCAGGGATGCAAACACCTTTCTTCTTGCCCTCAGGTGGGCTGGGGAGCTGCATCCAGCCCTCACCCCGGGGCTTGGGGAGTCCCACAGCCATGGAGTGGTCCTCTCCAAGCAGATGTGAAGTCTCCCCACCACAGCTGTCTGCTCCAGCCCCAGGGAGACCCACGTTAGCCTCTTTTTCCCTCGGTTGAATTCAACGTTCCCCATTTTCAACCCTTTTTCTCATTTGTAGCTCCCTTCTCCCCTCTGTGCAATCTGTAACACAGAAGTTTAACTTGGCAAAGCTGCTGGAACAGATGGAGGACGCTGGAGCAGCTCCCCAGATCCCAGGAACTTCTGCTCAGGGCCTTCCACAGGAGTTCCAGCCACTCACTGCTCGGATCTGCCAAGGCAAAGCCTAAAATCCATTTTCAGCTTGTGAAGCTGGAATTTTCTTCAGGACATCAGCAATCCACAAGTCACCACGCGAGCGCAGCTTCCCTGGAGGAAGGTCCAAAGTCTGCAGATGGCATGTGAACGGATTTGAAGTGAAAACAAGGGGACAAATTTAGGGAAAGTTGTAACATCCCTTCCCTCAACTCACTTTGTAGAAGTATTGGTGTGGTGAAACCCATATCTTGAAGACAAAGGTCAGGCAGAGCTCTGTGCCTGCCTTCCAAGGACATCCACACGCTCCTCAGCCCAGGCAAGGTTGGAGTCATTCCTCAGTGGAGAGAACATCCTCCTTTTTTTTCTTGTTTCAGTCCAAACAAATGAGTAAAAAACGTGTTCATGAACTTCATGCAGAATCCAAGCCTGGAGCTCAGCTGGTGCAAGGAGACAGAGCAAAGGAATGAACCCACCAGGGCTGGAGAGGTTCAGGAGGGGAGCAGAGGGCAAGAGCTCCTTCTTCTCAGCTGTTAGGTAGTTCCTGCTCTTTCTACAACCTGCCACAAAAGGCAGATTAAAATGATAAGCAGCACAACTTCCTAAAGTTCCAAACAAGGCTGAAATGGTGAGGGGCAGAAGTTTCCTGTGGGAAGCCAATTTTCTAAAAGAAATAGTGTTTAAAGTTCTGGGATCATCTGCAGATTCCTTCAGTCCAAACATCCAAGGCCATATATTTCTTTTTTGAAAGTGAGAACTTCAAGTTTGGAGATTTCTTGGACTTTTTTTTTAAAAACAAACAAACAAAACTATGCAGGGGACCAGGTGGGATCCATCTGAAGGTGCTGATGGTGCTGGCCGAGGTCTTCGTGGGGCTGCTCTCCATCATCTTTGAAAGACCCACCAGATCCTGGGCTGGATGAGGCCCAGCAGGTCACGAGCAGCCATCGTTCCCCTCTGGACCACATCTGGACACTGTCTCTGGTTTCTGGCTCCCCAGCCCAAGGGAGACACTGATGTGCTGGAGCGTGTCCAGCAGAGATGGTCTGAGGGTTGGAGTACAAGATGTACAAGGAGAGGCTGTGGAAAAGGAGTTTGCTCAGTGAGAAGAGAAGGCAAAGGGAGGAGAATCTAAGCCACCTAACAAGAGGGTTCAGAGAAGACAGAGGTTTTTCTCAGAGGTGCCCAAGGAAAGGCCAAGATGCAAAGGACACAAGTTGGAGGAAGGAAAATCCTCGTGGGATATAACCCCTTTTTTGTACAAAGGCTGGACACACACTGTGAAGAACACAACGATGATGGAATCTCCATTCCTGGAGACAACTCCCACTCAATGTGGACTGAGAAGGTGCCCAAACTGGACATGCTTTGGGCAGGTGCTTGACTAGACCCATCTGGAGATCACTCCCAACCTCCACGAGCCTATGGTTTTAGGATTAAAATGGTTCCACCTCAAATCTTGCCTGTCTTCTTCAGGGCTGGGAAAATACACCACGAAGCCCCTTCAAAGGGCTTTAAAAGCAAATAAGAAGCACAGTGTATTTATGCTGATTAATGTTCACAGTTCTGCAGAACACTGTGCTAAAGCAGCATTGTTCTTCCTCAAACAGACCCTGCCCTGCAACCCTGACTCTTCCTGGGACCTCTGCTCACCATTGTAATAATTTTCATTCACATGATGCCTTCTCAGACTCTACAGGCTCCACTCAAAGCCAAGAGTTTTAAAGAAACCCTGTCTGGAGCTCTGTGTGCGTGCAGAGGTGAACCCTGGATGAATCCCTGGGTAGAGGGGAGGGTGTCCTGTGGTGGTTTTACCCAGGGCTCCCTGCACGTTCACACGTGGAGGAGTCCTTCCATCTGCCCATGGCTTGACTCGAGTCCCACCTGGTTCTAACACAGAAGATGGGAAACCTTGCATGGTTTCCTTCAAGTCTTCCCAACTCCAAGCAAATTATTCAGACCAGAGATTTCAGACCAGAAGTCTGCAGAGCTGGCTGTGTTTGAAGGTCAGGTTTAAGTATTTTGGGGTAGCACATGGGGCAGTGAAAAGTGCTGCAGACAAGCACCAGACCTGTGAGCCCAGCCTTTGAAAAAGCACAAGGAAAGGCTCATCCTGACCTGCTCAGTCCAAAATCATCACCTAAGGACGTGCAGATGGAACGGGATCACCTCTGGTTTAGCTGGGTGACCTTCTGTTTTCACCAGGTCAAGCACCTCAGCAGCTTCCAGCTGCAGAACCCAAGAGACAGGTCCTGCTGTAAGCTGCCTGAGGAATCAGAGGAGCACGAGGCACATCCAAGTGGAAGCCCAGCTGGGTTACCTTCCATGGCTTCAGCAGAAGCAGGTTTAAACATCTCGTGAGGAAACATCAGAGAGCAGAAGGGCCATGGTGGAGCTCTGCGTGGTGTTTCAGGGACTGAGTTCAACCACTCTGTGTGGAGAAGGACTATTCCAGAAGTTTCCATGTGGAATTTAGGTCAGTTTTCTTGCAACTGGAGATTCCAAGTTCTCAGAGGCTGTCGTATCACCAGCTAGAATATCTAGGGGTTATCCTCCAGCCCCAAGGCTGAGTGGAGTGGCATGGCTCATGTTCAGAACTTGATTTCCCAAAATCATGTGGCTGCAGCTCAAGGGCCTGCTGGAAACAATGCTGGAGGAGGTGACCCTGCTGAGATGGGTTCATTCAGGTGCAGCCCTGCACTGAGGTGCCCGCTGGGCTTCACACATCTAGTAGGGCCTGCAGCCATAGGACAAGAGGTGATGGTTTGGAACTCAAAGAGGGAGATTTATCCTAGATCTAAAGAAGAGATTTTTTTATGTTGAGGGTGAGACCTTGGCCAAGGTTGCCCAGAAAGGTGGTTGATGCCCCATCCCTGGAACCATTCCAGGTGAGGTTGGACCAAGGTCTGAGCAACTTCCTCTAGTTGCAGATCTCCTTGCTCAGTGCAGGGGGTTGGACTAAGTGGCTTTTAAAGGTCCCTTCCCACCCAAACCATGCTATGGTTCCATGATCTACCAGCCAGCTCCCTCTGAGGTGGCTGCATTGCCTTGGATGGCTGCTCTTTAAGTCTTCTCCAGTGACACGTCATGTGTAATAAGGTGTTTGGCTTGTTCTGTTCAGAGGAGGTCCACAGGCTTTGGTTTGTTTGCCTGTGCAGAACGGGTTGGTCAAGACAAACTTCTCTCAGGTTTCACACTGTCTGGGCATTCTTCACTCCTTGTCCCAGGATTTGCCTCCAGAGAAGGTGCTGCACAAAAACCTCATCTGTATTGTGAACATTGCCAGACCACACAGGCAACGTTGGAGCTGGACCAGTACACGGTGTGCTGGAACAGCCTCACCACCACAGAGCTGCACTCCAGTGCGCCGACAGCAACCCACCCCGAGCAGCAAATTCAGCCCTGAGCTCCCCCTCCAGCAATCTGCAGGATCTTAAAGGGTTGAGCCAAGCCCCGCTCTGCCACCCACAAGTCATGTCAGGCCAAGAGAAAGGAGAAACAGATCCAGCCAAATTAGTAGAACAGGGACTGTTCCCCTGCCCTGAAAACAGCTATCCCACCATGGATGGTGTCCAGACCCTTAAACTTTCTCCCTGCCCCAGGACAAGGCAGTGACACCTCAACTGGACCATGACCTCACTTATCCCCTGAACTCTGCAAAGTAATTGGCTGGAGGACTCTTTGTTGGCTTGCTCCAAACCTGGGTGCTTGGCAGTTTAGAGCTTGGACTATCCCAGCCCCACGCCCAGCCCCACACAAGGGTCTGTTTGGTGACACGTCTAACCCTGTCATCTAAAAAGACCCCAAAATCTTCAGCATCCTGAAGAACACAGAGAGGCTAAAAGCGACCAGAAGAAATTTGGGTCTTTCCATCACCCCATTACAGTGGCCATTCCCAAACACAGGATCCCTGTCTCACATCATGAGGTCTGTGCAGCCTTGAGCATCCTCGGAGGCAACACACACTGCGGAGACCTTCGTGTCTGGGGCTCTCTGGCAGCAGATCACCCTCTGTCTCCTGGGAGTTGCATCATTATTTCGTCCTCTCGTGAATATTAGTAAGATTTCAAGGTCTGGGGAAAGAGATTTTCCTTTTTTTTTATTCTCCTGGCTCATTAACAGCCTCTGCTTGTCAGGGTCGTGTGCGAGTCACCGTCACCCTCTGTTCTGAGTTAGTCTATCAGCTGATGTCATCGTTTTGGCCACAGCAACCTGAATGTCTTCAGTCCATCGCCTGCAGGGTCTCTCTTCCAGCTCAGTGTAATGAGAGAATGGACCCAGAGCCAGCAGCAAATCTGTTTCCTTTTAACATCCAGAGACTGGAGCTAATAGTTTAGCTCTGACTTCTCTGCCTTCCCTGGGAGGTGCAGAACACCCTCTTTCTTCTCGGCTTTCTCTGCCTGGTGCCAGCTGTGAACTAACAGTAGAAGGAAATTTTCCTCAGTGCCAACACCTCCATGAGTTATTCCCTTGAAAAAGGCCGTTCAGGGCTGACGTCTGACACGGAGCAGGAGGTGGATGTTGGCCTTGGAGAGCTGGTGGAGCTGGTGAGGGGCTCTGCCAGGAAAGGTGCCGCTGTGCGCTGGCACCGCTCCCAAGAGTCTTGATTTCTGGGACATGTTCAAGACTTTCACCAAGATGGGGAATTAAAAAAAACTGAAGGAACAGAACGACGATGGAATTGGACTTCTTGAGTAACACGGGCTTCAGGGAGCAGCCCCTGCTGCTGCTCTGCTGTCCACGATCAAAATCTGTGGGAGTAATTTGATGACAAGGTAACGGGCAGAGGAAGGCTCCCACCAGTCAGTACCTGCTGGAGCAGCAAGGCTTCAAAACAGGTTTTGTCCAAGGACAGTGAGGATCATCGAATCAGAATTGTTCTGGTTGGAAGACACCTTTCAGATCATCCAGTCCAACCACCCCCAGCACTGCCAGGTCCCCACTGCCCCGTGTCCCTCACACCACATCTCCACGGCTTGGAAACCCCTCCAGGGGTGGGGACTCCACCACTGCCCTGGGCAGCCTGGCACAGCCCTGGGCAACCCTCCAGGGCAAGAAATTGTTCCTCAGGGACAACCTCAACCTCCCCTGGGGCAACTTGAGGCTGTTTCCTCTTGTCCTGTCCCTTGTCCCTTGGGAGCAGAGCCCGACCCCCCCCTGGCTCCAGGCTCCTGTCAGGAGCTGTGCAGAGCCAGAAGGTCTCCCCTGAGCCTCCTTTGCTCCAGGCTCAGCACCCCCAGCTCCCTCAGCTGCTCCTCTTTGGATGCTGGCAGAGCAGATACTGCACAAATGGTATCAGTAGAGTGTGTCCTCAACAGGTTAGGAGTTAAGACAATTACTGATATGGACCATGAGCATGCAGCAATATTTATGTCCCCGTGACCTTTCTTCAGAGGCCATAAATAAATATAAAAGAACTGCTAGGAACATTTGCAGACCCCAAACTGGAGAAGTTTTGAACAAGGATAAGGACAGGGCCACTAAAAGGAATGAGCTGAGCTCCTCACTTTATCCAGAGAAAAGGAAGTCTGAGGGATAAATGGGTTGCCAGGCATAAATATCCCTGGGGGTTGGGGCTGTGGGATAGAAAAGAGTTCTTCACCACTGGGGAAAAAAAAACCATCCTCAGTTGGATGCCAAAGCTGGACAATTACCAATTAGAAATGGGGAAAACATGTTTAATAGGAGGAGTGATTTGCTATTACAATGAGGGAGTCGTGGATCCTTGATGCCTCTGGCTGCAGGAGGATGTCTGGATGTCTTGCAGGAGGAAACGCAGTGGGCAAACTGAGTGGGTAGGCTCAGTACCAGGAAAAAATGGGTGAAATTGGGTAATCTCTGCTACCTATGAGGTCACCAGATGATCTAATGTCCCTTCTGGCACCTGGCTCTGGGGGAGCTGTATCACCATGCAAATGTCACCACACCTGGACCTGTGGTGGGTTCCCCAGGCTCTTCATCCACAGAAAAACAGCAACCATGGCATTGGCAACTTCAGCCAAAAATATCTGAGTACCCATTTCCCCAGGTTTCCTCCTCTGAACCTATTTCCCTGGGTGTTCCTGGCCAAGTCTGTCCCCCAAACCCTCTTGAGATGTCAGTATTTTTAATAAAGGACTAAAACCAGACTCACCAAAGCTGCTGCTGTACCTAAGATAGCTTTGCCCAGGCAATGTTCTGCAGCACACAGTGGAGCCCAGCAGTGCTCAGGACCATCCATCTACAGCAGCAGGCAGATTACCAACAAGTTACCCACAAAGGCTGTTTGGGTACCTCTTGTGTTGAAGCCCCAGTGGCTTCAGAGAGATTGAAAACATGTTAAAGACCAGAAATTCTTCTTTGCTTGTGCTACTGAAGAGTCTCCAAGGAGCTCCACTGATTTTTCAAGGATCAGAAATGCTATTCCATGCGTGTGCATTTCAGCACAGAGATTTCCAAAGCTGCCACCTACGTGGTCCATCACACCTGGCCTCAGGAAGAAGCTGAAGGTTGAACCTCCCTGATGCAGCTTTGAGCCATTCCCACACATCCCACCACCAGATCCCAGGGAGAAGGGATGAGTGTCCCTCTCCACGCCCCCTCCTCAGGAAGCTGCAGAGAGCAATGAGGTGGCCACAGCCTCCTCTCCTCCACAGGGGACAAACCCAAGTCCTCAGCAGCTCCTCAGAGGACATGCCTTCAGCACTGTCACCAGCTTGGTTGCCCTCCTCTGGACACCTCATGGGTTGTGGAGAACCCAGCGACCTGCTGACTCTCCTGTGGGCCCCAGCAGAAGGTGAGGGTGACGTGCTCAAGCCATCAATGTCCACAGCCAGTGGCCCAAGCCACCTCCATGCCTCCTTGGATGACCCCACACTGGACAGGACTGCTCCAGATTCACAGGGGAGAACTCTCCAGGGGAGATGCTCAACCCAGAGTTTAAATTGACACTTTCTGCAATGAGCCAAAGGACAATTCTTTCCCTTTCCCCCCCAAAATCTCCTCTTTCCCCGTTCCCTTTCAGCCCAGTCTCTTGTGTCTCCCTGGCTGTTTCCGCAGGAAGTTTGTGTCCTTCCTCCAGCTGCATATCACCCAGGGCTTCCTGGTCCTCCTCACCGGAGACATGAGTTCATTCAGGCTCCCTGTGGCTAATCACTAACAGGCATGGAAAAAAACCCCTCACACACCAGAGGAGAACATAAACATCCATGTGATGTGCACAAGCTTAGGGAGACAGGACTATGGGAAACACATGGTTCCAGTTTAATAAATACTCTTTACATTTCCACTGCTTTTTTGAGGGTTTTTTTTGTATTTTTAATGGCTTGTTAGAGAGCTGTGAATAGCAGCGTTTGTTTTGTTGTTATTGTCGTGGTTGGGGAGGACAATACCCTGTCCCTAGCTGCAGACATCAGATATTTTTGGGGGGGAAGATAAGCTTCCGGCAAGAGCTCTTGGCTCCTGCCCAGGTCTCTCTTAACTCCTTCTGGGATTGCTCAAGGTCTGACAGCCGGGGATGGCCAACAATGGAGTGGTCAAGAAGCTCCATATGCTCGGAAATATTTTATCTAATCTTCCTCCTTAAACAATTTCAGCCCCTGCAGTTGGAGTCTTCAAAGTCCTTGGTGCTTTCTTTGTGCTCACAAGCCACTTCCTGACAGCCTTTGGGGTGCAGGGAGGAGGCTCCTCTGTCTAGGGAGACAAAAGGTGGTAGCATAAAGGTCCAGACAGCTCCTAAACCTCTCTGAGCACATTCCCCTCGAGGAATGAGCATCTAACTGTGGCTGGGGGAAAGCAAGGGGGAAAAGAAACTTTCCTCCTCCTATGAACACATGTGGCTTCCTCCACAGCCTCTGCAGCTCCAGGGGTGATGTTTGGGAGGGCAAACTGACCCCAGGCAGGACCAAATGTGTGGGCTGGACTCAACCTGCCAGCATGAGGGACGTGGTGTCTCCAGGTGTGAGGATGGTTCTGCTCTCTTGGCCAGCACACCCTCCAACACAGCACCCGACACCTCCACGGGTGTCCCAGAGCACAGGTCAGGACCAGGGTCCTCTGAGTTGACTCCAGGGCACGTGGGGATAGTGCTGGGACAGGGAAGTTGGCAGAACCATGGCCAGTTTGCTGAGGTGGGTGAGCAATGAGCCAGAGCCCCCAGCAAGGCCACCAGACAGAGTCCTGTTCAGGTCAGGATGAGGATGACCAAGCCTCTTCTTCCCCAGAGAGGGCAAGATTCACCTTGTAGCCCCTCAGGGAGCCCAGGCTGTCTATTTTCAGGTCATTTTGTTTACCAGGATGGGAACTCTAAATGCCATAAACATATGGAGTGGTTTTCTGGGGGGATGGGAACTCCACGTGCTGAAGTTCAGGATGGCTGTTTGGGTACAGTCGTGGCCTGCTTCTCCCCCTCCTCCTCCTCCTCCCACCCTCTGGCCACGCTGTGTCTGCCAGCCCTCCTCCATCACAGCAGCACTGTTTCCACTTCAAAAGCCCCACGGAACACAACCCAGCCTGCCTGGGCCCTGGTCTACAGCAGAGTGTAAACAGGCAGACCTCCTCCCAGGCAGGGCCAGGAGGCCAACTCCTGAAGACATCCCAGGGGTCAGGAATCCTGCCTGAGGGCTCAAGCATCCATGGCTGGAGGGGTGGAACCCCACAAAAGTCACGTTCTACTAAAACAGGGTATTAATTGTTGTTGCTTTTAACACTGGGGCCTGAAATATTGTCTCCCAGGGCTGAGATCAGAGAAGAGTTTGCTGATGAAGACTGAAAGGAGAAAGCAGTTCTGCTCAGTGGGACAGAGGGGCAGTGGTGTGACGGAGGTAAAAAGGTGATGGGATGTGTCAGCAGCACAGCAGAAGAGGCGTCTGAAGGGCACAGAGCCTCACACAGGCCAGATTACAGATTCCTGAGTCCCTCTCCCTGCCATTCCTGACTCCAGAGCCAGCCTCCCACCGTGTGCCTGGGATTCCAGCTGCCTGCTGAAGTGGATGAGCACGGCCGAGCACGAGACAGAAGGAAAACTCAAGCTAGATCTCATCCCACTGCTCCAACCCTGCCTGAATCAGCTCTGCCAGGGGCTTGTCACAGGTTACCTCTTCATAGCAAAGGCTGAATCCACTTTCAAACTATTATTTGTATGTAATGTGTGGGGAAAGGAATCAAATTAAGTAAAAAGCAAATGTAACAGCATGATTTTAGTCTTTTCCATTGGGGGGATGAAACCTGGACTAACCCAGAGAGAATGTTCAGATGCCCAGAATATTCTCAGTGATTTCTGCATGCTGCCAGGCATCTTCTGCAAGACCTTTCACCCCCACCAGCCTCATTTTCTGCTCCCTCTTTTATTCCTGTTACATTGTCTTGTTCATAAGTAGGGAAACAAATCTGCTGTAATTAGCTGTGTTTTCCCCATTGCTAAAAAGAAACACCCTGGAACAAACCCCAGAGGCTCAGCACTAGGTTTGCCCAAGTGAAAAAGGAGAGAAATCCCTCAATAAACACCCCTAAGGCTGCAGGAGCTAGAAAAGGACCCAGGTCCCATCTCAGCTCTGCTGACTGTTGGTATTTTGCTCTACTGCATCACCTCCAGAGCTCGCTGGGCTGGGAGGTCCAACCCTCTCCTACTGTGCTCCTTTCACAACTGAGCCCCACGCTCTCCCCCTTTGCTCTTCCCTCCCATGTTGGACAGGATGATGTTTATTTTGGTATTAACTCAAAAAGTCTGTTTGCTGGCTGCAGTTAAAGATGTTTGGTTGAAGGAGAGTGAAGGGGATAAGGAGAGCAAAGCACACAGGTTAAATGAGGGGCAGTGGGTCTCCCAGCCCTAAACATCACCCAAACATCACGGGCTGCTCTGCCACACTGGCCCAAGGAGAGACCACAGGCAATCTCAGGGGGAATCAGGCTTTTCTAGCATTCCCCAAAATCAGAAGGCTCCTGCCCACTTCCTAGAACATTCCTGGAACTGAGGATGGTGGAGGTGCAGTGCTCCAAAGCCGTCACGTTCCACGTGGAGAGCTGCCACGGCGCTGAGCTCAGGGCTGCGCTCCCCTCCGAGCCCAGAGCTGCTTCCAAGCTCCTGGCCCCTGCCCCACTCTGCTCCTTTGGATCTGCTGCCCACAGTCTCAACCTCTTCTCCCTCGGTGCCGGGGAGAAAACACAGAACTCCTGCTTTTTTTTTTTCTCCCCAACGACATGGCAAACCAGCTGGCAAGCAAAACACAGCGTGGGGAGGGAACAGCTCGTCGTGGCGTGAGCAGCAGCAGCCACAGGTCGTGCTCCTACACACACAGCCGAGATGGCTGCTCCTGAGCCCTCTGGATTTCACTTTAAAATAACCCTGTCGTTGATAATTCACCCCAGGAGAACACGTCCTGTTGTGTCTGTTGGGAATCTGAGAAATGTAACGGGCACAAATATCAGCCTGACACCTCACCATGTGTTCTCAGCTGCTCCAGCAGCATCCTCCTAGGAAATGGTAGAAAATAGGCAGGTAGGGAATTTGTTCCATGCCAGTCTGGGGTGCAGAAGGACTTGTTGTGTCTACCCAAAGCTGGTGAAAAAAATAGAGGGTTGATCTCTCGGTCCTTTGCCACTTCCACGTCTCTTGGATTACTGGGTTGGATTTCAGCTTCCACCCTGGCCCTGGTGGTTTACACTTGGCCACGGAGCCGTTGCCTTGTCCCTCCTTCAGGGGAGGTGCCCACCGTTAGCTCTGGGACCTCTGCCAACCCCCCAGCAAGATCTACCCACCCTGGGCAGGAGCAGAGCACACGAGAGCTCCTGATAGCTTCAGCTACCCTTAAAGGGTAGGAGCAAAGGAGGCTTTAGAAGAGCCTGAGGGAAGAGGGGCCCATGAAACCACCCTAAGGAAGTCGTTTAATTGCCTTCATCCAGAGATAAAGCTTAGAAGAGATAAAATGCACTGGGAGTCATATCTCTGCTTTGTATTAGAGTGCTTGATACGGTTCAGAGCCTTGGAGAGAAACCAGAGAGACATCTACCTGCTGGATGATGGACACAGAAGAAGTTAAAAGGGTGAACACAGAGCAATTGTGATGGCAGGAGGTGGGGCTGGGACAATCACACCGACAGGAGGATCTCCAGAGTTTCAGGTTCACGTGCGACAGAGTAACTGAAATCCAGTTGGGTTGAATGGCTGGCTTGGAAATCTTCCAGGAATCTCTGGTTTCCAGCAAGCTGGAAATAAAACAACCCGTCCTCCTGGTGTTCAGCCTCTGAGTTGAGAGGGAGCCTGAATTTGGTGTTTGCACAGTGAGAGAGCAGGAGAGGTTCACAGCCCAAGGACGCTGCGTTTCTGCTCAAAGCTCATCCCAGCTCTGGGACTATTTATTCTGATGCAAAATTCTCTATTCCAGCTACTGTGCTGCCAGTTATTCCCTAGGAGGAAAGGCTGGAATCAAACTCGGGTTGAGCCATGGAGGTGGTACTGAGAACACAAGACACAAAACCCTCACAGCACCCAGAACATGCCAGAGAAATGGGAGAAGGTGGAGGAGAGGAAAGCTGGGTGAGCCACACCCCATCCCAATGAGATTAAACCCACAAGAAAGCTGGGGAGGGCTCTTCATCCTGGAGTGTAGTGAGAGGACGAGGGGTAATGGTTTTCAACTGAGAGAGGGTAGATTTGGATGAGATATTAGGAAGAAATTCTTCACTGGTGGGGCACTGGACAGGTTGCCCAGAGAGGTGGTAGATGCCCCATCCCTGGAAGTGTCTGAGAACAAGTTGGATGGAGCTTTAAGTCACCTGGTCTAGTGGGAGGTGTCTCTGCCCATGGCAGGGGGGTTGGAACTTGGTGACCTTTATGGTTCCTTCCAGCCCAAACCATCCTATGAGTCTGTGGTGATTCTATGAATTCTAATGACACGATTAAAACTCCCCCAGCAGTCGCTGTGTCTAAGGTTCAAGCCCCCATTGAAGTTTCCTGACATTGTCCATCATGGTCCCTACACTGCAGATCCAGCAATGCCTCTACCCATCCCCTCTCTCGACCTAGAGCACTGCTCAAAGTTGCTTCTAATTAACCAGAGTCGTGTTTAATTCAGCAACAGCTCAGCACCAGACAGGGCTACTCCAATATCTGGGCTCCAGCTCATCTTCATCAAGTTTCACGGGTCACTTCACCCCCTAACGACCCGTTTCCAGGCAGAGAGCTCCTGCCCTCCTCCAAGAGCAGCTGCAGGCTGGGAGGCTGCAGGGTGACGTGTCCAGACAGTCCCACAAGATGAGGAAAGGGTGCTCCCAAGAGGCTCGGGTGAGACACACCTTCAGAAATATGCATGAGCAAGACGAAGGTCATGATATATCGTACACCTTAGCAAAAGGCTGATGGAGGAAATTCTTGGCTCACACTTGAGGCACTTTTTCCAAAGCACTTGTCACTGGCACTCCCATCAACACATACTCAGGGTGGAAAATCTGTCCAACACATAAAACAACACTGCATCCCCTCTCTGAGTGTGCTGGTGTGTTGTTCTGCTTTGATCTCAGCCTTAAATCATCTCCTCCAGGGAGAGAAGCTTCTATTCAGCTTCTCTTACATATGAAGACCTCTATGCCAAGCAGAGTCCGGATCTTTCAGGAGGAAGAACTCTCCTAATTAGAGAATTAACTAAGAACTTGACTAACTTGTTTGGAAAAAAAAGAAAAAGCTGTAAAAGCTTTGGAAATTCAGAAATGCAGTCGCCACCCACACGTGGACACAGATGGACACACGCCCTGGACCTCCAACCTGCAGGAAAATACAGACATTTTGGACATTGCACTGGCACTTCTCCTGGTGTCTTTAGCTGAAAGGAGTCATCCCCCCTGGAAGGGTTCAAAAAATGAGTGGATGTAGCACTTGAGGCTACGCTCTAGTGGATAGGGAAATGTTGGGAGGAAGGTTGGACTTGATGATCCTAAAGATCCTTTCCAACCATGTTGATTCTATGTTTCTATGAAAGCAGAATTTTGTTTTAATCTGGTAAAAAGGAAGGAAAAAACATAAACACCAAAGACATCTGAAAAAACAAGAATTACAGATATTCAAGTGACCACACTGAAATCCACCAAGTTCCTCCTGCTGCTGGTGAGCAGAAGGCACAGAGAAAATGCAACCAGAGGGATGGAAGGTGATGTCTCCTCAGTGCCTCACCCACTGTAGCTCTAGAAAGGGTTAAATCTGCTCATGGACTCCCTGGATCTTCAGGTCACAACTATTTCCTTACTAAAATGAGAAACAGCCTCATCCCATGCCCCAGTCATGTTTTCAGAGCAGTCACCTCTAAACGAACAGCCCCAAGCGAAAACTGCCCAGAAATTGTCCTCCAAGGTCTCAGCTGAGGGATGGTTACTCATGTTGGACTTGAATTCCACAGAAATTCCACAGAAATTCCTTACTGGCCTCACTCTGAGTTCCACCAGGTCCTAGCTCACGTATAGAAGGTTGCAGCAACTTGTAACCACAGAGGACAATCACATTTCCAAGATACTCTGAACTAAACCAAGTCAATGATGCCTCCTACACGTCCCCACTGCAAGAAGAGCATCTGTTTCCCATGCAGTGGGGAGATATCCTGGGATCTAATAGTTTTGGGAAGATTAAAAGGATAATAGAAGACTTTTTTGCCATTTCTGAGTTTCTTCAAACTTTACATTTTAGCTTCAGGAAGCCTGAAAGGAAAGAGTTGAATTTAAGTACAAGTGTGTGCTGCCTGCAATAAAATTGGGCTGAAGAAAGAGCACCAGGAATCACAGAAGAGCAGGAATAATTCCCACATCCCTTATCAGCTGGAAAATACTGCAGCATCTGGACCTTTCTGACACCATCATCAGCTTTGATCCAGAGTTTCTGTAGGAGGAGAGCTGAGCTCAAATGTCACTCCATGTCTTGGAAATCCTCACAGACCATGAAATGTGCAGGGAAGCATCAAAGGTTGGAGGTTTGCCACCAGTTTGTGCCAGTTTGATCTAGGTATTGGTCCCTAACCACAACCTCTGGAAGGAAAATCTAAGAAAAGATGGTCCCTGGAGGACACTAGAAGAGGCTCTTTGAGGAACAGATGTTCCTCCTGTACCAAGCAGGGTCTCCCCAGATCCCAGCCCAAACTGCACATTGGAGGAGGACACAGCTCACTACGACCACTGGAAGCTGGAAGCTCAGAGAGACCTGCAGTGCTTGTGGGCAGCCAAAACTTGACTGTAAGGGCAACCACTGCTTCTGACATGCTGAAGGATCAGAGCTCCTGGGGGGGACAGTCATACTGTGTGGTCTTACTGAGCTTCCATTCCCTCCAGGAGATGGGTGATGGTATGCAGACAGAAGACCCCAACCTTCCTTTGGTCTCCTCGGACTCTTTGGGCATTCACAATGATCTTAAGGGTCTTTTCCAACCTAAATTACTCCATGATTCTTCTCATCTAAGAGGAGAAAGAAGCTGGGAATGGAGGAGAGATCAATGAAACGGCAGGTGGTGAAGAGAGAGGAGACCATGAAGAGTGGACAAAGCTCAAGTCTGAGGCCAGCCCACCCACTAGTCACCCTGGCTAGTCTGAGTTGACAGAGGTAGCCACATTAGAGGAGCAGAGCCAGTCCTGCAGCTGCATCCCAAAAAGTCAAGGAGGTCTGTCAGCTTGTCGGGCTCTGTTCTTCTGCCCGTGGCCACGTACAGCACTCCCTGGGTGAAGCAGCAGGCAGAGCTGAGGAGGGTTCTTCCCCCTTCCCAGTGCTTCTCACGGGCCCCTTTGGCCTCTAAGCAGCTGAGACTGGCACTAGAGAAGGAAGGTTCAGCTCAGAGAATGGCCAGGCTGAAGCTGGGTGTTGTCAACCATTTCTGGACCCCCTTCCAGAGACATCAAGGTTGGACCAGTTGACCCCTGAGGTCCCTCCCAACCTGGCACCCTAGGATTCTATGGTCTGTGCAGGTGAAGTGGGTCCTAAGGAGCTGTTAGCTCTGCGTATTCTCTGCTCCTTCCCATCCACCCTCCCTGTTTGTCTGCCTTTTACTAAGTAGATGAGCTAATTCCTGCCCTAGAAGGAAAAGCCTGGGTGGAAACCTTGCAACAGGGAGCACTCAATGGAGCAGGAAGGGATGTGACTGCTGGACATCAAGGTGACTTCATGGAGCTGTCCATGTGTTGGAGAAGACAATCTTAAGGCACTCCAGCTCCTCTCTAAACATCAAAACCAGATCAAACAAGCTAAATCTCTCAGCATCCACAAACCCAACCTCGTGAGGGCTGCAGAGCTCCCCTGGTGCCCCAGGTAAGGGACTTCCAGGTCCAAGGAGCCCAGTCACCCACCCCAAGTGGACACCAAAACGAACTTCAGTCCCCAGACATTCATCCCCCACCAGGGCTGGGGCAGCATCTCCTTGTTTCCATGTGCCGGGTTCAATTCCAAAAGGAAAATATGTTCCTAAAGCCACAGAGCCCTTCGGCTCCTTTTGGAAGCAGACCCAAAACGTCCCTCCCCTCCCCCTGCATTTCCCCCCGACACACCTTTCCTTCCACTGGAACATAACCCCAAATAAGACGTTGGCCTGACATGAAAGCGAAATGTATAAATATTTTTAAAAAGAGAAGAATTCCTGCCTCTCTAACAGTTTGCTCCAACTAATAGGTTTCAGATGTCTCACATACTTCATTCATTCAGCCCCATTCAGTCTCCTAGGAGCCCCCGCTGTATTTATTAAACACAGCAATTGTGGAATGTTCAGCACTTACAGAATAAAACACACCATTTCTTTCCCTTTTTTTTTTATTAAAAAAAAAGTGTAATTAGAAAGCTTCGTGAGTGACCTAAAACTGTCATTCTGCTTCCAATCCCAGTGCCCACTCCAGCATCCTGCACCTGCCTCAAAAG
>NW_008603560.1:729-2792 GCF_000691845.1 Merops nubicus | reverse complement strand
GTGCACCCCCCCCCCACCCACCCCTTCCAAGATCCTATTTTCTTTAATTTTTTTTCCATCCTGAGCAGGATCGTTTCACAGCCTTTCCCAGAGCACCTCCTTTCACTGGGTTACTATTCAGCGTGTACTTTTGGACTCTTGGCTCCCAAACCCCTCCTGTCTCTGCAGCCTCAGTAACTCTTCCCAGTTCTAGAGGCGAGTGGAGTCCTGAAGTCCTGCAGGGTGCCAGTGCTAATTTCAGCAGCAAAGAGCTGGAGAACACGAGATCTTTCCTAGAGGGATTCAGATGGAAGCAGACATAATAGAAGAGCCATTTTTCATTACAATGCTGGCAGTGAGAGCAGAGGAGGATGTCTGGGCTAGAAGAACTGTGGAGAGGCAAGAGAAGGAGTTTGTTCCAGCCAGAGTAACCTGCCAGCACTGGGTGACTGGTCAGAACGGTTCGCTGGAGTCTGGCGTTGTCCCAGCCCTAATTTGGGGAAAGAGGCAGAAAAAGCAGCTCTGAAAGGCTACACGAGGCCCCAAGTCTGGGCCAGGAGGATCTGCTGGGAGCCAGCAGGGCAGAAAAGGTCTTTGCTTAAGGCCACATCCAGTTTGTGACCAAGGCATGTCTGTCCAGGTCCCGAGTGCACTAATAGGACTCACTGGCCCCCAGCCAGCCTCACTCGGGGCCCCTGGGCCAGCAGCTCCATTCAGCTCAGTCCTGCCTGAGTTAGGTCCAAGGTGAGCCTGTCCCCAGCTCTGGGAGGGGTGGTCTGGACACTGGTGACCATCTCCAGCTGGGCCCTGCTGGGCGTGGATCCACTGCGAGCTGTGCTGTCCTCACCCACCAGCTCTCCGTGCCCTCTCCCAGGCTTGGAGGTGCAGAGCAGGAGCCTGAAGGGCTCTGCAAGGTCAGGACAAGGCAGAGCTGGCATCTAGGAGCCAAAGTGGCTGGCAGGGAGCAAAGCACTCGGCTCAGACTGGACCTGGGAGGACATCAGCAGTGACAGGGGGGCCACTGCCCTGGCATGGACTCGTGGCCACGCAGGTTCTGGCTCTGGCTGTGGTCTCAGACCCCGAGGGACAGACTGTTGGCCAGAGCCAGGGAAGGCAAGGTGCACAAAGGGGTTTGGGAGAGCTGCCACCTCCCCTGGCTGCAAGCTGCTGCCTAAGGATGTCCTTGAAGGATTGTGGACAGGGCCTCTCTGCTGCCCTTCTCTGTGTGACCGAGACTTCTCCATCCCCTCCAGCTCCCCTTTTATGAGCCCTGCCCACCACAGGCTGTGCCACAGCTCTGGGCTTTTTCTTGCTGCAGTGGCAGAGGTTTTGCAGCAAGAGCCAAGCCCTAAACAAACACATCATGGGAAGACTGACCTCTCCCCAAAGGTGTGATGATTCATCTGTCTCCCTCCTTTGGCTGGAGAGCTCCACACCCCTGCCCACAGGGGAGACCCCCAGTTCATGAGAACTTCACTGCTGTCACTGTTTCCACATTACCACCCGCTTCAAAGCCCCCAGAATAAGTCCTGTCCCAGACACCTTCCCAAGGGAGTCGTTGGGTTAGAGTCAGGATCCTTGATTATTAGTCCCACTGCAGGAGGTTCTATAGGAACAGATGAGTTCTGGTGTGCTATAAAACACACCAAATGTGCTGAGAGTCACTTCAGAGCCATCCAGGGCTTCATTACAGCACCTTCTGTGGAAAGTACATCTGTCACAGCTCTCTGCTTGGGTACAAGGACAACCCTTCTATGGTTCTGAGTGTAGAGCCATAGAGCTCACTGGTACCTGGCACTGGGGAGGCTGCCCCTCGAATCCTGGGGTCAGTTTTGGGCCCCTCACTCCAAGAAGGACCTTGAGGGGATAGAGTGTGGCCAGAAAAGGGCAACGGAGCTGCTGGGGAAGGGTCTAGAGCCCAAGTGTGGGGAGGAGCAGCTGAGGGAGCTGGGGGTGCTGAGCCTGGAGCAAAGGAGGCTCAGGGGAGACCTTCTGGCTCTGCACAGCTCCTGACAGGAGCCTGGAGCCAGGGGGGGGGCGGGCTCTGCTCCCAAGGAACAAGGGACAGGGCAAGAGGAAACAGC
>NW_008603560.1:0-604 GCF_000691845.1 Merops nubicus | reverse complement strand
TGTGTAGATGTGGTGTGAGGGACACGGAGCAGTGGGGACCTGTCTGGGCTGGGGGGTGGTTGGACTCCATGATCTGAAAGGTCTTTTCCAACCGAAATGATTCTATGAACTCCTGGCTCTGACCATTTTCATTGGTTTCTCCTCTTTGCTGCACTTTTCACCATCTAATTGTAGAGAGGGCAAAACTGGGAGCCCCAGACCCTGGAGTATTGCAAACACCCTGGCTTGCTCCCTGTCCATCTAATCTCTTACCACGGCCTGGCAGCACCACACCAACGACCTCATCATCTCCCCTCAGCCCCTTCACATCATCTTGGAGCATTCCTTTTCCTAAAGTTCACATGTTTCCTAAAGTCCACATAACTCTAAGTCAGATGTCATCTACACACCACTTTAGTCAACACGAAGGAGTCAGGAACCCTGGTGGGTTCAGACCCTTCCAGAGGTGCCTATTTCTCCTCAGAGGAGACACCTCATCCACACCCAGGTGCCCAGCTAAGACTGGGATATCTCAGGTAGTGTCACGTATCTTCTCATCAGTATTCCTACCCCCACCAGAGGCCATCTCCTTTCTTCAGGGCTTCACCTATCTGCATAAAACTCC
>NW_008603559.1:0-6472 GCF_000691845.1 Merops nubicus | reverse complement strand
GGTTTTCGTCCCTTGGTTCGTGACAAACCTCATATCCAAATTGAAATTTGAAAGGAAAAAATACATGCCTTGATTCTAATTTAAACCTCTTTTCCTGAATCAGATGATATTTTTTGTGTCTTACTTGGAAGAAAAAGAAGCCTGTCTGGCCCTGAAGTGTAAATTTAACCTCCACTGTGTTGCAGCTACGTCACTCATATGGCCTGTGGCAGATGCAGCCTCCCTGACAGAAAGCTGACAAAAATCTGGGTCTGACTTTATAAGTATGGGTTTGGCACCTCACAGTCATTAAACAGCGCCTCATGGCAACTAACTGGTGCCTCAGGGTCCAGGTCCTTAGCCTGTTTTTGTCGTGGGCTTGCTCCCCAACTAATTAGAATGACCACAGTGCACACTCAACTAGGGTATAAATAAAGCTCTGCCAAAGAGCCAAGTTCAGTTGGTTCTTCTCAATAGCAAGCAGGTCTTACAGTCAGACCCTCCCCTTGGATATAGAGTACACTATTCGAGGATACATTCACAGTTTGAGTGAGTCTCTGTGGATTGGGTGAGTCCCACTCTCCTTTCTGGGTGCGTGATACCGTTGGGTACCTTTGTGTGTGAGGTTTTCCCTTTATCTAAGTGTACGCACATTTTGTTCATCTTTCTAGAAAGACTAGTTCTTAAAGCTTAGGAATTAGTTGCATAGTAGTAAATTCCCAACTGGCATCTGAACCTGTAATTTAATCTTGTCAGAAGGAGTGCTGAGTAATTTTGATTACAATAAATCTGCATTTTGGGCAACTGATGCTATCTGTTTTGTGGATGTCTCCATGACCTGGCTCATGAAGAACGTGTTGCTGACACACAACAGCAAGCAATCACAGCAGCCACAAGCTTCTCTGCCAAACCTTGAGATCTGGAAAGATCTGGGAGGAGCTTTTTTTCAAAGAAGCAGATTTCCATTGTAGCTTTCCTAAGTGGATGGCTATGATGAAGAGATCATTTCAATACAGTCATGTGGAGTGAAGATAGTATCTCCCTGCTTCATTACCTTCTCTTTCCAGTTGTTCTTGGCCCTACAAACAGCATGAGAATAGACGTGGGCAGGAAAATCCTTCAGTGATATATGCTAAATCCACAGGTAAGGGTGTTCATGTTTCATTTTTTTCTTAACAGAAGTTGCAACTCTCCTGACATTGGTTGCTGTTACCAAAAATACTGTGAGGCCTGTCACAAACCAGCCACACGGAGTATTCCTTATTCTGTAGGTGTTTAGACTTCTTGAAGAAGCTCCTGTGATATATAGGAGCAATAAAAGTATGGAAGAGGGCATAGATTCGAGGTTCAACTAACCATGTTTAAGAGGTCAGTATGTGAATTCTCAGCTACATTCTCTGTGCTGCTTGGATTCTAGACTCCACTAAAGGGCTTATAAAGTAGGATCACATTTGCTCTGCACCTTGGAGATCTATTTAGTTTCATGATTGCAGGGAAGGATAGAATGCAAGGTTATCTACATAAGATCATTAAAAACATCTTATTTAGAGAAATGCCATTAAGTATTCATTGCCATAAAGAGTGCATTCACACTGCCTTGTGTGCTTGTGCTGTTATGGGAAGAAAGACAGTGACTCTGTTAAAACCACAGAGTAGAAACAATTCTTCCATGCCTTTGAAGGAATTTCATGGGCATTTCACTATTCTCTTTCATATTATCTAAGATAAGATATCAAGATGCCTCTCACTAAATATCTCACAGTTCAAGTGAAGAATCGAAAATGCTCCACACAGAATCCAACATAAAGAGCACCTGAAATGGACATTTCTCTTTTCAGACAACAAACTGTGCACCAAGATGTTAAAATTGGCTCTTTAACCTAGACTGTCAAGCTTCTTGATACGGCATTTTGTTAAGAGCAAACTTTCTGAAACAGGCAGGGTAATTAATGAGTTTTCACTGGAAACACCTATATCCAGAGAGACTGGATTTTTACTGGAATTAAGGAATTAAGTAGCTTTTTTAAAATTCAGATTTCTATAAACTATTGCATGAAGGGCTTAAATAGGCCTTGAGCTCTCTGTGTGAAAATGAACTTCTATTCATGGAAGAAAAAGATAAATTATTGAGAGAAATAAATCTTAAAATTAACAATACTGCGTCAAGAAGTAAAATTAAACCACGACATGACATTAGGTAGTTTTTGACTCTTCCCGTCATGTAATGCAGCACAATGTCTAAGAGATGTACAGCACCAGAGGGTGTAACCCTTTGTGTTGACAGCAGAATAACTGCCTTAGAGCTGTGCTGCGCCTTGACAAATATACTCTGTCATCCTTCTAAGTTTGAGTAAGTTAAGACTTTGGTACTACTTCTTGGATGTAGCCTAAGTTCTCCATTGTTTATGTTCATTAAAGAGAGTGAAATCATACATAACCTCTCTGAATGGTATTAAAAATAACTTTTTTATACACCTAAATATCTGTATACCAATAAATTACAACTAAAAAAGAACCACATGTTAAGAGGAAAATATTCTCATAGCAACTCAGAATAGGAAAGGTGCCTATTAGGAAATCACTCAAGAGAAAATGGGGTTTGTATCTTAATAGTAAAAAAAAACACATGGGAGAGAGTTTGAAGTATTTTGTTGATTTCTTTTCAAATGAGAAAGTGTAATGGAAAAGCATGTCTTTTCTATTAGCCTTTGCTTCAGACACTGTACTTTCAGGACACCTTGTGTCCCCTGAGCACAAGGTAGTTTTACAGATGCCCACATTCAGCTGGTGGGTAAAGTAATCTCTAGGGAATGATCATACCTTACATCAGAAATAGTGTGGTCAGCAGGACTCGGGAAGTGATTATGCTCCTGTACTTGGCACTGGTGAGGCCACTGTGAGTACTGTGTTCAGTCTTGGGCACCTCAAGACAAGGAAGATACTGAGGTTCTGGAGCATGTCCAAAGAAGGGCAATGAAGCTGGTGAAAGGCCTAGAGTACAAGTCATATGAGGAGTAGCTGAGGGAAATGGAGTTGTTTAGCCTGAAGAAAAGGAGGCTCAGGGGAGACCTTATCACCCTGTACAACTACCTGAAAGGAGGTTATAATGAGATGGGAATCAGTCTTCTCACAAGTAACATGTGTCAAGACAGGAGGAAATGGCCTCAAGTTGTGCCAGGGGAGGTTTAGGTTGGATATTAGGAAAAACTTTTTCACTGAAAAGGTTATCAAGTATTGAACAGGCTGCCCAGGGAGCTGATGGAGTTACTATCTCGAGAGGTATTTAAAAGACATGTAGATGTGGTGCTTGGCGACATGGTTTAGTGGTGGACTTGGATGATCTTAAAGGTCTTTTCCAACATAAACAATTTATGATTCTGTGTAATAAGCAAAAGCAATAGCAGCTCAGATAGTAGATTTATATATTTTATATCTGGATGTAACCTAGGAGACTTTTCTTAAACATCTCTTTTTATTTGGTTTTCAAATGTATCTTTAAAAAAAGAAACATCAACCTAAGTTACATGTTTGTTGTCTTCCAGTAATTCCCATAGCAACTTGCCCAGTTGGAGAGGAAAAAAAAAAAAGAAAAGAAAAAGACTTTTCTAACTGTCATCCCTGCAAACAACCTGGGTGTTAAAAGCCCAGCTGTTTTTTGTCTAGCTTGTTCATCATCACCAGTAATAACGATTCTGTGTGCCATAAAACTTGTGTAAACCTGAACTGTCTGTTTGCAATTTAAAGCAAACTCTATCCTCATCACTTGAAATTAGTTAACAATTGTCTTGAAGACAGGCTTCTCAGGAGAAAAATTCAACCATCTTTTCCTCATATCTGAGTTGTGTCAGCAGTATTAAAAGGAGAGGTACCTTTGTCACTAAAATAAAGACAGTTTTGAATACACAAAAGGAATAGATTTGTATATCAAGAAACCATAACTGTCATTTTGCAGAGCTGAACCATGGCCTTAAGCTAACTGCAAAGGTATGCTATAGTGAGATGACTCCTCTTTTGTAATAGTGTTATATTACTTTCAAGGAATTTTTAGTAGTTCTTATATCTAGTAGCAGTTTTAATAATGCCTATATAAACAGCAGCTGTTTTCCATCATAAATCCATTATTATTCCATTTATAACTAATGACAGATGCCTGAAATAGAAGCCTGGTTCATTAATGATGTGTATTTTCTTTCTCTCTATGCACCTGCACATGGGTTAATGTCAGGGTACTCAGGAACTCCTATTGTGCTTTTGATGCTAAATTATATGTCTCAGCAATTACTCCCATTTTCAGAGTTCATGGTTGTAAGATATCTCCTAATTCAAAAAGAAAGCAGATGGTGGGGTGAGAACTGCTGCTCTGATGCACATTTACATGGAACCTCCAACAAGGTAGGCACCATTAACAGAGGAACTTTATCTCTCCACAGTCCTGTGTGGTAAAGCTTGTCCCAGGGCAGTGGACTAGGAGGTACACTGGAGCAGTATTAAGGTTGCATACAGATGTTAATTAAGGAAAAATTGTCATGAAAAAAAAATAAAAAATAAAGAAGTAAAATCCCAGAGTACTTAAATTGAAGCTCAATGCATCCCTGTCAAGAGTTCTCCCTTAGTACATCATATCTGCTTTAACTCCAGTTTAACTAACCGCTTTTTATAAAAGAATCAGGGAACAAGTTTCTATACCACGTGAGGATTTTAGGTCTTCTACATCAGTTATCAGGAGAATGTTAAGTAGTTGAAGTAAAACACTGAAAAGTCTCCTTCACGTGAACCATCCACTCTGGGTGGAAAAGTTCAGTTTGAGCCTTTGTAGCAAGGACAGTTGTTCTGGTTCTGGAAAATCTGCAAATGTGACTAACTGTAGTAACTTTTGGTACCTACTATTTAAGAAGAACAGCTAGAGAGTCAAGACAAAGATCTGTTTAGCCCCACGTGATATCTCCAGCTATGCCTAGCCATGGATACTAATGGAAAAGTCTAAGAGCAGGTCAAGGATATAATGTTTCTTCTTTATCTACTGGCCCAGATCCAATGATATGAGCTTCAAAAGACTCCTAAGCCGGACGTGCTATCTCTGGGTTTAATAACACTTTGTGAATTGAAAGATGAAGAAAGAAAAAATATCATATAATTTAGGTGGAATTTGCCTCTTGATAATTTCAATTGATGGCCTCTCATTTGTGTGTTATCAAAAACAGTGAATAATGGTTCCTCATTTATCATCTCCTTGTCACTGATAATTTCACAGCCCCATATTCTGTCCTGTTTAATTATCCTTTTTTTTTTTTCATGCAGATGAGCCCTAGTTTATATAATTTCCCTCAAATGGAAGTAATTCGTACCTTTGATCATTCTTATCACTTCTCTCTACACCTTTTCTAGTTCTGCTGCATCAATTTTTAAAGATGCTGCAACAAGAAATGGTTTTGCTCTTCATGATTTGGTCACACTGTGGATGTATAATGTGACACAAAGTTTTCTGCTTAGTTTTCAATTTCTTTCCCAGCAATTTCTTTTCCTTTACTCACTTCTGAGTGATGTCTACCATTTTCATAAAATTATCTACTTTTTTTTTTCTGTAGGCAGTTTGCAGTCCATCAATGTAAATTTAGGGCAGGCTTTCTCTATCTGCATTACTCTAGTTTTATCAGCACTATATTTCTTCTGCCGTTTCATTACCCAGTTGCTTAGTACCATGAACCATTGAACCAGGGTTCTGTTACCCTACATAGTAATTTCATCACCTTGCTTAACTTAACATCATCATATTTTGCCACCTCTTTCCACACTTGTTTTGCCAGATAACCACACTGCCAAGAGTGATATACAGCACGGACTTCAACATAGGTCTCTCTGGGCTCCACTGGCAATGTCCATTTTCCATGAAAACTCAGAAAGGAGCTCACTCCTCCCTTTCTTTCCCTGTGTATAATCAGTTATTAAATCATAGAGAGAATTTTCTTCTTTTCTTGAAATTTTAGTTTCTTCATTAGTTTTGTGGGAGGAAGCTACCAGAAAAAATCTCACTGTACACTATCAAACAGATCACATTTGTCCACAGCACTTTGTGAACAAATCTAATTGATTTGTGAGGTGTGATTCATTGCTGTGAAAACCATGTTGTTTGCTCCTATTATTGTAGAAATGCTGAAGTGATTTACTGAGCTGGAGCCTGTTTCCTGCAGAGGTCTGAAGACTTAGATTGCTTTTAAAGATGGAGACATCCCGCCCTTATGAGTGTGCCCTGTAAAAGGCTTGACCAGCTAGAAAAAGCACACATCACTAAGGTAGCTTTGCTCCCTCTGGTACCACAGACCTGAAGAGCTGGGGTTCAAACACCCAGACCTGACTGAGGGTTGGCATATGGATGATGTCCACAACCAGGCAAGAAAAATCTTTCTGATTAATTTTCACCCAGGGTTTGGCCAACCTTGGGTGAGAAACAATTAGGAGATCACCACCAAGTGATATAGGGGAAGAATAATAATAA
>NW_008603558.1:116793-147653 GCF_000691845.1 Merops nubicus | reverse complement strand
GTTTGATGCAGCAGGTACCAGAGGCTGCTCTCGTTTGGGCTGGAATCCATCCCTGCCTGTGCCTGCTGAGTGCTGGGGCCCCCACAGCTCCTGGTGCCAGCTCCCTGCAGGACACTCGCTCCCCTTCCTGGAGAGTTTCCTTCAACAGGGCTTTGAAATAAGAGTTTAGAGATTTAGAAATTCTGGATGCTGCTGCAGCCTCAAAGGCCAACTGTGTCCTGGGGTGCAGCAAGAGGGGTGTGGGCAGCAGATCAAGGGAGATGATTCTCCACTTTTACTCTGCTCTTGTGAGACCCCCACCTTAAAGACTGTATCTACTTCTTGGGTCCCCACCATCAAAGGGACATAGAGCTGTTGGAACAAGTCCAGAGGAGGCCACAAAGTTGATCTTGGGGCTAGAGCATCTCTGCTGTGAGGACAGGCTGAGGGCACTGAGATTGTTCAGCCTGGAGAGAAGACTCTGGGGGGACCTTAGAACTGCCTCCAACACCTGAAGGGAACCTCCAGGGAGGCTGGAGAGGGACTTGTCACAAGAGTGTCAGTGACAGGACAAGGGGAAATGGTTTTAAACTGAAGGAGAGTAGATTTAGACTGGATCTTAGGAAGAATTTCTTCAGTGTGAGGATGGTGAGACTGGACTAGATTGCCCAGAGAGGTTGTGGATGCCCCTCCCTGGAGGTGTTCAAAGCCTTGAGCAACCTGATCTAGTTGGGAGGAGGTTTGATCTCATGTCCCTTCCAACCTAAACCATTCCACGGCCCTGTTACACCCGTGAAGTTTTCAATTGTTAGGTTATTTTTCACACTAACAGATTTACAGCGGAGTCTGATAGCTTGATCCAATGAGTGTAAGCTGTGGGGGTGTGTTGGAGGCCTTTAAGGAGTGACTTTTCCTTGCCCTGCCTCTCGTTGCTGTAGCTGGAGCCGAGATGGTCACAAGCTGGTGAGTGCCTCCACCGATAACATCGTGTCCCAGTGGGATGTGCTTTCTGGGGACTGCGACCAGAGATTTCGCTTCCCTTCACCCATCCTCAAGGTTCAGTACCACCCTCGAGACCAGTAAGTCCTACTCATTTTGGTAGAACCACTCTAGTTTTGATAGAACTAATTAAAATGTTTTTTACAGCAGCTTGCAGAGTGTTTCCCAGTTTAATAGGTGATTTTGGTGTGCTGTCTCGTGATTAGGGCCCTGAGTGGAGTTGTGGTGGCTGGTTTTGTTATGAAAATAGCAGGATGGGAGGAGAGTAAACAAGGGAATGATTCTTGCAAGTGCATGTAGAAATATCTCGTTGGGTTTGCAAGTTACTGCATGAACTTGGGGAAGCTTCAGAGGCCATGAAAACAGACACCAAGTTGACGTCATTTTGTGATTAAACCAACAAAGACAAAGCAAGATAATAAAAACACAGAGAATAAAAACAAAATCTGTATTTCTTGATACAGATTGAGGATTTTATCCTGCTTCTAAATATGGAAACCTTCCCAGAGCAGCAGGCAGTAACCCTTCTTCTTCTGCTGGGCAGGAACAGAGTTCTGGTCTGTCCCATGAAGTCGGCGCCGGTGATGCTGACGCTGTCAGACTCCAAACACGTCGTGCTGCCCGTGGATGATGACTCTGACCTCAACGTGGTGGCCTCCTTTGACAGGAGAGGGGAGTACATCTACACGGGCAACGCCAAGGGCAAGGTGAGGCTCCAGCAGGCAGCACGGGGTGCAGTAACTCAGATTCATCCCTGTGTCAGGCTCCTCAGCGTTTCTGGGTTGAGTTCTGTGTTCTGATGTACAGATCAGGTTTCCTGAGTCTGTTGAACAGCTGACGTTGTGTGGATGTGATCTTCTGACCAAAGCATCACGCTGTATCTCTGGAGATCCCTAGGCTATGACCTCTGAGTTAGGGCTTGGTGTTGCTGTTGTCTTTGAATCTATTTGTTGGGTCCTTTTCCAGCATAAATAAACCAATGTTTGTGTCACAGAACTATCCCAGGAGCTGTAAAACTACAGTTGCAGAATCCCAACTATTTGTAGATTGCTGAGGCTTCTGTTGTCAGGGTTAGTAGCTGATGTTAGGTGCTAAAAGGGGAGTGAGTTACAGTGAGGATGCTGATTGTCTCCTTTCTTCTTTTATCTTCAGATCTTGGTCTTAAAAACAGACACTCAGGATCTTGTTGCTTCCTTCAGAGTGACAACTGGAACCAGCAACACCACAGCCATCAAATCCATCGAATTTGCTCGGAAGGGAAGGTGAGTTCCCCTGCTGAGTGCCATCTCTAAAGATGAATTGAAAGCTGTCAGGTAGATGGTCTTAAAAACCTCCCCACAGTTCTTTCATGGAACATATTCTGATTTTTTTAAAATTTTCTTAGTCTTTTCATGCAATGCCTTGTTCTGCAGCTGCTTTTTGATCAACACAGCTGACCGGATCATCAGGGTGTACGACGGGCGTGAGATCCTCACGTGTGGCCGAGATGGGGAGCCTGAACCCATGCAGAAGCTGCAGGATTTAGTCAACAGGTAAGAGGCAGGATGGGCTGCTGAGCCTCCTGTGTGAAGAAGAGGTTTGTGACCTCTGACTGCAGGGTGCTTCAGTGCTTTGTCAGCATCAAATGTTTCCATTTGAAACCTATCGATCGTGATTCCATAGCATGTTTTATTTATGCATGGGAGTGTGTGAGATCTCAGTGTGAAGAATAAACCCACTCCACAGCCTCCCCCTTCCCTGCTGTGCTGCTGTTGAGCTGTGTAACTTGTGGTGCTGTCGTGGCGTGCAGGACCCCGTGGAAGAAGTGCTGCTTCTCTGGGGATGGGGAGTACATCGTGGCGGGTTCAGCACGGCAGCACGCCCTCTACATCTGGGAGAAGAGCATTGGGAACCTGGTGAAGATCCTCCACGGGACCAGGGGAGAGCTGCTCTTGGATGTAGCAGTAAGAAAACACTCCGCTTTTACTATGGTTCTTGTTATTTTGAAAGCTAAGCTTCTGTAATTCCATTTACCAATTAAACTCACCCTTTTTTCTCCCTCAATTAAATCCAGTGGCATCCTGTCCGGCCGATCATAGCCTCTATTTCCAGTGGTGTTGTGTCAATATGGGCTCAGAATCAAGTGGTAAGTGTTTTCCAGCCTTTCCTTAAGAGGATTCCCCAATGGTCTCCATCCCAATAAACTGAATGATTGCCTGTTGAAATCCTTTATCAAATCCTCATTCAGCAAACGTTTTATGTTCCCCTGCCTGACTTGTCGTGAGTTTGACACCTTGAATAACCTGAGGAGTGCTCCCTACTTCAAGTGCTGAATGAGTTAAGCTTTGCTTTAAGCCTTAAATATCATCACAGGGACATTTTACATGGGAATGGTGCCCTGAATGTGGTCTTTAAGCACAGGAAATGTGATTGAGCCAGCCAAAACTGCAGCAGCTGGATGTGAACATACAGCTTTTTTTAATCACATGCATTGCAATAGTTAATGAATATTAGAATGCTGTGTTGTCTGTGGGAACTAACTTGTGCAGTTTCTGATTTGCTGGGTGACTGTGGACCTAAATGAGGCTTGATTTATTTTTTTTTTTGTGTGGTCTTGAGTGGGTTGGAGGATTTTAATGCAGAATGAGATTGGAGTTGCACGAGTCCTCACTACCTTTGCATAAGGTAAAAATTGTCTTGAATTTGTGGTTTAGGAAAACTGGAGTGCCTTTGCACCTGACTTCAAAGAGCTGGATGAAAATGTGGAGTATGAAGAGAGAGAGTCAGAGTTTGACATTGAAGATGAAGATAAGAGTGAACCAGAACAGACAGGTACTGCATAAAACGTGTTTCTGGGTAGCAAATGGTTTGAGGTCTGAATACATGATGATAGTAAAAATTAGAAACTAGCAGTCACAGAAACATGCAGAGGTGTTAAGTGATGGGGCAGGGGTGGATAAATGAGGATGCATAAACTAATACAATCAATGTAATTCCTGCCAATTGATGCACAGTGGTTTGTTCAGAACTGCCTCCCCATTCCAATACATGTCTAGGGTCTAGAGCACAAGTCTTATGAGGAGTGGCTGAGGGAGCTGGGGGTGCTGAGCCTGGAGCAAAGGAGGCTCAGGGGAGACCTTCTGGCTCTGCACAGCTCCTGACAGGAGCCTGGAGCCAGGGGGGGGTCGGGCTCTGCTCCCAAGGAACAAGGGACAGGACAAGAGGAAACAGCCTCAAGTTGCCCCAGGGGAGGTTGAGGTTGGCCCTGAGGAACAATTTCTTGCCCTGGAGGGCTGCCCAGGGCTGTGCCAGGCTGCCCAGGGCAGTGGTGGAGTCCCCACCCCTGGAGGGGTTCCCAAGCCGTGGAGATGTGGTGTGAGGGACACGGGGCAGTGGGGACCTGGCAGAAAGCAGCAGCAGGGAGACTTGTCCTTGTACTCACTCCTGGCAGCAGCAGCACTGAGCTGGGATCAGGAGCTGTGCAGCCTGGCCACTGGGTGGTGCCAAAAAGTTGTGTGCTGTGAAAGGCTGCGGGTAAACTAGGGAAAGGAATAAGGATTATTGCCAGCACTGGACAGGGCTCTCCCCATGACCAGGCTTTGCAGCACTTCTCATCTTTAGATTAATTGTGGTTTATCAGTTTCTAATATTCAAGTGTAATGTTGGCTTGTGGGAGTTAAACCTTAAAATCAATTTCATCAGGTTTAGAAATAGTTTAGTCAAAACAAGAAGACACTTGTAAGTTATAAAATCTTCTATCTAGTTTTATTACTGGTGTTTTATATCAGTAGGTCTGTATTAGAATATAAAAATTGATGATCTTGGAGGTCCCTTCCAACCTAAATGATTCTATGATTCTATGGATTCAAGAAGAAACCCTTTAGGTTTGTTTTCTGCTTTAATAATTTCTTCTGCCTGCTTAGCCTTTTAAGCACAGTCAGTCCCATTTTTTCTGAGTAGTTTGGTCTTTTCCTTCCTGTCTTTAATTTGTCTTTTTTTTTCCTTGTTTCTCAGGTGCAGATGCTGCAGAAGATGAGGAAGTGGATGTAACAAGTGTGGATCCCATAGCTGCTTTCTGTAGCAGGTGAGAGAAGGTTTTGTCTGAAGTATAAAGACAAAATTTGTCACTAACCTCCTCTGTCTAATAAGATATAATAACCCCTGGTTTTAAAGGACAGCAATTCTTTCTTCCTTCACAGTGATGAGGAACTGGAGGATTCCAAAGCTCTGCTTTACCTACCTATTGCTCCTGAGGTTGAAGATCCAGAGGAGAACCCCTATGGACCTCCACCAGATGCAGTGCAGAGCTCTCTAACCGATGAGGGAATGGGTTCTGAGAAGAAGAGGCAGTCCTCCTGTGATGGACCTCAGGCACCAAAGAAGAAGCCCAAAACCACCAACATTGAACTACAAGGAGTACCCAACGACGGTGTGTAGCAGCTGCCATAGGTTTAGGGTCTGTTTGGCCTCTGAGGTGGTTTTTAGCTTTGCCTGAACTTTGTTTGAAGATCAGAAGTTCTGAAGGTCGCTCCTTAATTTTCTCTTGAAGTCGCTTCTTAGAGCAGTTATCAACAGCCACCAACTCTGCAAATTTGCTGGTGTTTTGCAAGCTGGGCATGGGTAAATGTGTCCTGAAACTGTCATTTTTATTGCTGTTTGCATCTAACACCAACACCGTGCTGAGAAAAGCACCCGAGGGGCTAATTCCTGTTGGCAATTCTCTCCGCAGAAGTCCATCCGCTGCTGGGTGTGAAGGGAGATGGTAAATCCAAGAAGAAGCAAGCAGGCAGGCCTAAAGGATCAAAAGGTAAAGACAAAGATTCTCCATTTAAACCGAAACTCTACAAAGGGGACAGAGGTGCTTTACCTCTGGAAGGAGCAGCGAAGGGTAAAGTGCAGGCGGAGCTGGGACAGCCTTTGACAGGTAAGGAACCCAGCGGGAGCGTCGTTGCCTTGCTTGGTGGCCTTGCTTTGTATGGACCCTGACTTCATAGTCATAGCATCTCACCTCCCCACATGGCACTTGCTCACTCCATGTTTAGCTGCTGTCAAGGACAGGCAAAATTGGATATGTTTTTTGAAGTGGAAATGCTTTCAATATTTGTCAGAAAGCTGGCAGCCGTGCCTGTGTTACGGCACAGAAAGAGCATGCAGGGTTTTAATAGAGATGGAGCACTGCTTCCAAAGCAAAACATCTCTTGATAATTTTAATCTTTTCAATAACTGATCAACTCTGCCATAAACAGTAATGTTTGGGTTTGGTGGGTCGTTTTTGAAGGGGAAAAATATCAATAGTGAAGGGTTGTGAAGGAGGAATCAACGTTTTGGTGTCATCAGCGCTTGGCGAAGTGATGAAGAACAGAAAAGTTCTGTAAGGAGAGCTAGGAAGTGGAGCATCAATGATAAATGGGCTCTGAGATAAAATTCAGGAGCTGAATTTTCTATTCCTAGCTATCCAGCAGCCTTAATTAAATTCCAGAAAGTACAGTTGCTGTAAATGAGCATAGATTTTGCTGGAATTTTAGCTTTTTTTCTTTTTGGGTCATATTTTCTTGGCTGTGTACTAAAACAGGACTGTCATGGTCACCTTTCTGGGGGCCCAGACTTGGTCTCAGAGACACTAAATGTCTCTCATCTGTCTGGTTTGCTTCTTCAGCTTCTTCTCTGGGAAAAATTCATCCAAGCACAGTACAGAAAGCACATGTTTGGATTAAGTGATGTGGAAATTTTTTTTTATAGATTATAATGAAGAATTCAGGGTTGACACATAAACAGTTCCAAAGACACTATGTGATTGCTCCTTTAAATTTTGCATTTCCTTGAACTCAGCAGCTGCTGCTGTGGATTTTAGACTGTACAGAAGTGGTTTTTATTTCCCCCCACCTTCCTTCCCTCACTGCTGCTCCAGTGCTACCCACCTTGCTCGTTGTCCTTCCTGCTCAGCTCCTGTTGTGTGGCTTGTTCTAGTGCTGATAATGGCTATTTGCAGAAAAAGGGGATGGGATAAATGGGGATTTCTGTGGCAAAATATGGTGGCTGTTTCCTGGGCTTCCATTCAACCCTTTGCACCGTGCCAAACCCAGAAATCAAACTCATAGCCAAGAATACCCTTAGACCTTGTTTGTGGGCTGGGAGGTGCTGGTTAGCTTCTCATGTTGGCTTTACCAGACAGGGAGGCCTGTTGATTGCTTTCTTTTATCATGCTGCTAATTAGCATGACCATGTGCAAAAGGGTGTAAGTGAGAAGGGATCGTGCACTGGAGACATCACAATGTGGCTTCCAAAATGGATTTCAGTCCTTTGCTTCAAAAAACCCCATGCTGGATATTTTGGCTTTTTCACATTTAAGGAATCTGTTTTCAGAGAAGTAGATTAAATAACAAGTATTTTTGTTCAGCTTTTTCAAGGTATGTTTATGTAACTTGTTTGGCTGGTGTGCTTGATCTACAGTTGTCAGCAGATCTCAGTGTACTGTCTTCTTGCAGCTTGTGGTCACTATTTCACTGGCCTGTTCTGAGAGCTGGGAAAACTCAGAGTGGGTTTCCTCTAACATCCTTCATGTGACACAACATTCTAGATAGACTCCTGGTTTTTTACACATCCTTGCAAAGCCCTATCTGGGAGGATTTCTGAGGGGTTTTGCTCATAGTGCTCCCGTGCAGTTCTGATGTAGTCTGGCTTGCTGTAAAAGTCAGCAGTGGCACTTTACTGCTGCTGAGCTTGGGATGTGCCTGTGCCACTGCCATTAGTTTGGGATTTGGACACTGTAAAATAGATTTTTTTTGTTCTTTTTCTTTTTAATGGATAAATGGGTTTAGACTCAACTTCCCAACTGACTTTACCAGCTGTTGTAGATAGAAGAGTTTTAGTCTTTGTTGCCTGTAAGCACTTTAAAGTGTTTTTCCATGGTGATGTTCTTTAGTTTGTTTGAGATAGAGGCAAAGAATATGTGAGGGTGGCAGAGCCTGGAGCAGCTGCCCAGAGAGGCTGTGGAGTCTCCTCTGGAGAGATCCCAAACCCACCTGGATGTGATCCTGGGCACCCTGCTGGAGCAGGGGGTTGGATGAGATGATCTCCAGAGGTCCCTTCCAACCCCCACCACGCTGGGATTCTGTGAATATTGCTATGATGGACTTCTGCCTCTCACTAGGACCTGTTATTCTGCAACACTGTTGACTTAGGAGGATTTATTCAGTCCATGCAGTGGATCTCAGTAGTCAGTGCTGGAAGTGTCTGTGTGAGTCACCTTATGAGAACAGATTGTCCACTGAAAGAAACTCTCACTTGGATCTTCCCAAACTCACAGTAGTCTTTTAGCCCATGACATTCATGTCCATCTTTGTTCACTTTACAGCTTGCACTTAAATTCCTATTTTGGGCAGCCCATTTTTTTCTTGGGGTTGCTGGTGTTCCACCAGACACACTTCCCAATCCACGTGGCTGCCTGCCTGGGATCCTGGAGCTGAGCTGCCTGTTCTGTCTGTCGTGCACAAAGCTGTTAATTCTGCCAGTTCCTTGTGCTGTTCCTTTCTGAAGTAACTAATTAATCACTCAAACACTCACACCAGCAGCATTTCTCCTCTGGAAACCAACTGCTGATGCACCAGCCTGCAAGGTGCGTGGCTGTGTCACTGCAGTCAGCACCAAATGCCTGATTCTTAAACCTGCTCTGTCCAAATCAGGTTTCAGTATTAACAAGCTGAGAGGCTCAATCCATTTTATAGTTGTAGAATAAAATTTTACAGCAGTCTGGTTTAACCCCAGCTTAGGTGGGACTTGTTTTCAGTTGCACTTTTGCTCTGACATTTTGGGATTGATGAATCAAAAAGACCTTTTGCACCAGGTAAGTCTGACAGCTTTGTGGGGGTGAAAGCTCAAGAGTTCTGTAGCCACCTTGTCCATGCCTGTGCACGTGATCTCAAATACAAATACAGAAGAACTGGAGATCTTCATTTGCCACAGATAGTATCTTGTTGGTTGCATGTCACTCTGAAAAGAATGGCTTGAGCTAGAAGATCTTGTCCTCTTTCCTTTTTGTTTTTCTGGAAATGCTGGCCTATTTGGTGGTCTCTGGTTTCTGGTAACATCTGGGTCTGGTTACTTATTTGTCACCTGTCTCTGATCTCTTTAGCAGGTGGAGCAATCTCAGAATTGCTATGAAGACACTCTTCTTTATCTTCCTGTATTCTTTCCTGTATTGGCACCAAAATGTGGAAAACAGCTGAAGTGCTTGGTCAGAGTGGACTGACTCATACAGCAGACTGATTGTTCATGGATTCAGGGAGTGACTTTTGTAAGAAATGAATATGGAAGAGGAAAGAGCCTTTGTTCCTCCTCACCCACCTCTTCATCCAACGGTGTAAGATGCTGACTCAGGTCACAGGATTTGCAAAGAGACTGGTTGGATTTTGTGTTGCCATCTCTCCCTCTTTCTAAAGCAAGCTGGTCCCCAACACTCTGCCACTCCAGAGCTTAGCAACCACTGTCTTTTAAATCTTTCTGTTGTTGTTCCTGGATTGAAGACTACCCGGAGTGTGTAGTTTTAATTCCTGATGCCCTCTGACTGTGTATCCTGCAAAGTCCCCTTTCTCTGCTGTTAATTTTCGTTGCAGTGAGTTGTAAGTGCTGCCCTGGCAGCTTTTCTGTTAGCTCTGTGTGATGCCTTCTGTGCTGACATGCTCAGTGAAGCCCCTGCTGCTGCTGATGTGCCAGGCTTGATTTCATCTCAAGTGGATAGAGATCTAACGTGAAGAATCAAGACACCCTCTGAAGTCTGCAAAGAGTGAATCTTCGTATTGTGGATATTTTATTAGACATGAAGATGACTCTGTTTGTGGGAGAAGGAACAAGTGAAAGTAGCTCTAGATAAAATACTCAGTTTATAGGCTCTCCTCTAGCCTGGGATAAGAAAAGCTATGTTGGCAATTTCTCCTGGGAAGTGTTTTTTATTCTGTCTCTTCCCCATCAGGTGCCCTACCAGAAGCAACTGGTTTCCTCCTTAGGTGGTAGGTACTGGCAGTTAGGGGAAAAAAACCAGAGCAAATATTTCTCTGAACTGAAACAGTGCTTTTTCAGGCTTTTTTTCCTCCCACTTGTGCATCAAGAATGGAAGAAATGAATGCTAACAGCCCATTCCAAGCCAGGCTTTAACCTTTTGTTCCTTAAAGATGGTTGTAATATTTTCATGGTGGGAAAGGGAAGAGAGATTTTCTCTGTCCCATACCTACAGCCTGACACATCTCTGGTAGACCAACCAGAGCCTGTTGAAAGACAGTTTTTATTCCCAATGCCCCTTTTTTTACAGACTTCTACAATTCCCAAGCAATTACCTTCACTTTTTCCCCAGATGCAATTTTGGAGATTATCAGGGCGTATTTAAATTTTCAAAGTATCCTGCAGACATTGAAAACCAGGAAGAGGAGCCATAAAGAGATTTATGAAGTCAGAAGTGTGGCAGGAGTTGCATGAGGTACAACCATGGGAAGAGAGGAGACGTTTTAAATCAGGAGGTTTTTTTTTAAACCTGCTTTTTTCATTTCTGGCTTTGCTCCAGCAGCCTGCTTTGGTTAATGAAATCCATCCCCCTGCATACAGTATTAGTTTTCTTTGTTCTTTCTGCTTGTAGGTTGACTTGCATCTCTCCTGGAATGCTGTTAAGTCACATCCACAGATCTTGACCCCACAAGCTTTAACAGAGACACAGGCAATGGTTCCCTAGGTTGTTTTAAAGCATATTATTTGCCCTAGACTCCAGCCTTCCTTTCAGCTGAAACTTCTCTGTACAGTGTATATGTCCTTGGTTTATTTTCTTCCTTTATTTTATTTTTTTTCTTTGGTATCTGTAGTTTTGTACAATATTTGTCAGATACTGGCTTGGTGGTAGAATCTAGCAGTGATGTTAGTTTTTGTGTTTGTAAATAAAGAGGTCTGATTTATTTCCTAAAGTCAATGGGTACCTTTTGGCTTTTCCATCCAAACTCTGGGTCATGGGCTGCAGCTGGTGAGGTGTTGTTTGGGTTTCTTTAGTGTGGTGTTTGGTTGATGATCTCTTTTCAGGAGAGAGGAGTTAACTCCAGTCCAATAAAACCCCTGTGTGAAGCCTGGACACTCCAAGAGGGACGTGAGGAAGGGGAGCTGGTGAAGTGTTGGGGGCACCCCCAGGGAGACTGGATGTGGAAGATACATATATTAGATCTTCAGGAGTCTTCATTTTAATAAATCAGAGAGTGTTAGGAAGAGAAATACAGATAGTCATTAGCAGAGCTGTTGAGGAACATGACAATCCAAATCCTTTCTGCAGTGTCAGTCAGTTGCTGGTAAGCAGACACTGATTGTTGAATCATCACAGTTCAGTTACTCCATCAGAAACGATTTGTTTTCCTGAAGAACCTTTTTCATAGTGTGTTGTTCCTTTGGGACACCAGCCCTGAGGGGATTACACTGGGATCTCTCCTCTCCCAGCACTTTGCTGCAGTGGCAGCACACGAGTGGTGCCTGTTCTACAGGTGCAGGGGTTGAACGTGGAGGTTTTGGTTGGGATCTGGTTTTGGAGTTGGTGGCTGCCTGTGACACAGAGCACAGAGTCAGGCTGTGAGTGGTGCTGGGGGGCCAGTGCTGAGTCCCATCTGAGTGACAGCTGATGTCAGGAGCCTGAGGGGATGATTTTGTGCTGAGTCCTCATCTGGAAGGACTCACTTTGGCTTCAGACCTAGGGGAGTTCTTCTTTGGAAGGTCTGGGGCCATGTCCTGAGGTGAGCAGCTGGGCTGTGACATCAGCACTGCTCCCATGGGAACGTGGGGTTGTGGAGACCTGGTGGCTGAGCCCTGTGTAGAGATTGGTGAAACACCCTTCAAATGGCCTTGGGTTTCAGTGCCACCAGACTCTAGAGCTTGCACCTGTGACCTTGGCAATTTGGGGAGTACTTTTGGGGTACATGTATGAAGACAGAACTGCAGGTGCTGCATGAGGAGTCGTGGAACAGAGCTGCTTTGAAATACTGTGTGGAATCTTACAGAGAAGGGAAGACTTAACATTTTTAAACTGTCAAATAGGTCTCATTTGCTGGAATATTGTGGATTAAAACATTCTACTGCCTTGCTACAAGAACTGGAATTCACAGCTCACATTCTGACAGGGTAATGTCTTGCATCTTCTTTAGAAGTGTTGCACTTCAAGCCTGTCTCGTTGGAGGATCCTTCCTAACAGAAGGATTAGGTCTTGAAGATGATGCTGGTAGGATTTCAGAAATACTAAGTTTGAAGAGTTACAAGGAAGGATTTTGTGGGTTTTTTTGACTCCTGCATTTGCGTGGCTTTGGAAAGCGGCGTGTCTGACTGAGAACCCCACCATGAAGACCACTGCTAACCCCACCATGAAGATCTTGAGGAACAGCCACATCCTCGGGCTATTTCTTTGTGCTTCCTGCCTCCCCCTGGCGCTTTCCCACACAGCATTCACCATCCCCCCAGAGCTGAAGTCGGCTGTGGTGAAGGTGCCCATCAACGCCACCTCCTGCAGCGTCACCTGCGGGGTGGGCGTCAGGCTGGAGGAGATCTGTGAGCTCAGCTCCACGGGGGAGAGGAGCAACTGCACCATGCACAGGTCCCACTGCCTGGCCAGCTGGACCTGTGGCTTGCTCCACTTCACCATCCCTGCAGGTGAACCCTTCCAGCTCAGCTGCCTGGCCTCGGACACGCTCAGCTTTGGGAGTGGAGCCTATAGCTACACGTGGAAGCTTGCCCCAGGCCTCATCACCACGAATGATCTGCTCTTCAAACCCTTCCAAAACCCCAGTGCTGTTCTCAGGTTCTCCCCTGCTGGGGAGGCCAATGCAGGCACCTACAGGTGTGATGTGCGCCTGTCCAGGACAGCCAAAGTCGTCGAGAGGATCTACTTTGGGATCAGAGTCATCCAGAAAGACTTAGCAGACCTGGACTTTGAAAGGTCCTTGACTTGGGAACAGAAGTTAGCAGCCAAAGAGCAGGAGGGGAAGACAGAAAATCCCACTCGTGGAGAAGTGCACCAGCAGCAGCACTTTCGGCAAGGGGGACTGGCTCAGGGCAGCTTGTTGGGAATTGGATGTGCAGGGATGGCAATTGTCCTGATAAGCATGGCTCTCTGCTCCTGGAAGATTTTGAGGAGGAAAGCTGCAGAGTTATGAACTGAGATTTAAGAGTTTCTTGTCTCTGGTAGTACTGATGCAGTATTTCATGGCAATGTTTCTGGGTTGGTTTTTTTTTCCCTGATTGACACAGTTTGTTACCAAGGATTTTCTTAAGCTTCAGAGTCTGAGGAGTTAGTACAGGACTGCAGAACCAAGAGCTGGAGTCTTAATGGAGAAGTGGAGATGGTAGCTCCAGATGGAGCAAGGCAGTTTGCCTCCACCTGGTGTGAAGGGATGGTCTGGAATGGTCCAGGCAGGAGATAGAGGACACAGAGCTCCCTGCTCACTACCCTGCTGTGCTCCTCAGTTGGGCCTTTATTTTGCCTCTACGTGTTTGGGGTATTTTACTCAGCTAATAACTTGTGATCCTTATTCCTGTCTTCCTTCCTTGACTTTCTCCTGCCTTGCTGAGACACTCTGTGGTGATGGGAGCTGAGCCAGGTGGCTGTTTGGTAGCTGGTGTTTCTCCAGCAAGAGGTACAAGGATGTGAGGACCCTTTGGAGGTGGGCTCACAAACAGGGTTTCCTGACTGGCTAGTGTCCTTTCCATCATCTCCAAGGGGTCCAGGCTCAGTAGCTGTGGGGATTAGGGGTAGGCCACCACTGCCTGCTCTCTCTGGAGAGATTCATCTCCTCCCACCAGAGCCTGGAAAACTGTCAAATATCTTGAAGCAACAGCTTGGAGCTCGCCCTGCTCCCTTTGTAGTGTAGAACACTGAATCAGGGAGCATTGGGCAGCACAAGCAGATCCTCAGTTTGAGTGCTGCTGCTTAGGAACATCACTGGGTGTTTTTAACAGTGACTCAGAGCTGAGCTCATTCCTCAGGTCTTTAAAGGGGGAGGGAGGGAAGATTTCAGTGTCCTTGTGAATCTCTCAGTTTTCCTGGTGATTAAGAAGTATAAACGTGCAGCAGCTCTGTGGGGAGTGTTGTCCCCCCTGGGAGCAGAATCCACAGTGGGACCTATTAAGTGATTCTCTTTCTGCTTTGTCTCTTTATTTTACAGTAAACAACTATATTTACTAAGTCTGTTTCCTTTTTTTTTTTTTCCACTGTAAACTAAAGTTCCCAATTCTGGGGAGAATAATGATGTGACTCCAGTGTGAAAGACTGAAGCATACTGTTCTTTTTACTGGAACAACAACAAAAAAGCTTTAATATATAAGAGTTGGATATGCAGGTAAATATCTTATTTGCAGAGAATCTTATAAAAAAAACCCCAACAAACTAGACTGAAATGTAGTGAGGCAAATTTTCATGCACAGTGAGGTAGGTAATGAGTGTCCCTGAGGCCTGGGGCAGCTCTCTGGGAGGGGACAGCTGTGACAGACAGTGAAGGACTCTGTGTCTTTGTTCTATCTGGCCACAGGCTCTGCAGTACCTCCCCAAACTGAGGGAAGGGATCATGTAGGTAGGGCTCATCATGACTTGCTCTTTCTGCTGCAGAGATGGGACATGCCATGATGCCTTTGTACCTCCAGTGTGCTTGTGAGATCACAAAAAGTTACCATGAGCTCCATGGTTTGCGTTGGTTCCCTGTTAATCTGCCCTGATGATACCTGGATTGGGTTCTCTGGCTTCTTTTGTCTTAAAACTTGTTTCTATAACCCACTGTGAGCCTCTTCCAAGCAGAGTGAAAACTTTGGCTCAGCTTTTTGCCTGTATTTGACACTCTGCATACAATGAACCCTCGATTTTTGCCCTGTGAAACTCTTGTCACCCCCAGGAAATTCTCTTCCCATGTTCCAGCCTCCTCAGGAGCCTCCTGATCCCTCCTGTCTGTAGGTGTCTATGTGGCAGGTGCCTGTAACACCCCAGCATGTGCAAAGAGCAGCCACCCTTTGGATGAAATAGAAGCAAACCTCCACAGAGCTGATGAAAACTGGGGTCCTCTCGTTCCACACGCCTCATTTCCAGAGCTCTTTGTGCCTGGTGAAGGTGCAGAAGTGGGTGATTGAACTTTGCAAATGAGAGAGGCTCATCACAGGAGAGAGGGAGCTGCTGCCCTGTCCCTGCTGTGGGAGGTGGCACCTCCTCTGCTGGGTTTGGGGCAGGCTGTGGGATCCCCTCTGTGCTGAAGAACCCTCTGAATAGCAGGAGCAGACTGTGTGCTTGCTTTGGGAGCTAATGGTTAAAATCAACAAAGAGAAGCTGTCCCATCTGGAAGAGCCTCTTCCTCTTTGTGATGTAAATTCAGAGGCTTGTACCCTGTGGGCAGCTGGGGGTCAGGGAAGCACAAAGATTACATGAAAGGTCCAGGACAATCCATCTTCTCACTGCTTAGCTGAGGAGGTCAGAGCAGGAGCCCAAAGGGTCCTTCATCTTTTTACTGGGTCCTCCCTCTTTGTTTTTCTGAGGGGAGCCAGATGCCTGGAGCAGGACAGATTAATATCATTTTTAATGCTTATATCAAGAGGGAGAGCTGTGATGGACAGTGTGGCTCCAGCTATCAGAAGGGATGAGGCTGGGCCTCTTGCTGCCAGAGCTGCTGTTTGAAATGGCACTTTCCTTGTATGATTTTTGAGGTTTTCAGCAATCTGGAGGATGTTGGCTGGTGTTTACATCAGCAGGTCTGCTGGGGATGGAGGGGAAGGAAGGGAGAGCAGTCAGCTGAGGAAAGAAAGGTCACAAAAAGGGGATGGGAGAGGTACAAGGAGGTCAGTGAAAGCAGCTGAAGCAAGGACCCTTCCTAAGGGCATATTCTCCCCATCTCTACATTTCTTTCTGTCTCTTCCTGGAACGTGGATGTTTTTTTAGTCATGCTCCTTGTTCTTTCCAACATAACTGGCTGAAATGCAGAAAAAAGAGTGTCACACTCTGCTCTGAATTGGTATTATGGTGCCTAAACTACTTCTTCCCACAGCTGACCAGCTTGTCCCCCTCACTTGGAGGAGACAGTGGCAGACCCTGCCTGCAGACCCTGCCAGTTCCCAGCTGGAGAGGTTTTCTGTGCTACAAACTTCTGCTGCCTGCTGATGGCCCTAAGTGTTAGGAAGCAATTAGTATGGTAGGTACTAAAGCCAGACAGATTGTGTGAGGGAGGAAGTCAATTTGCTAATGGCATTAGCACTTGGAAAGAAGGAGGTAATAACAGACTGGTGAGGCACAGGCAGCTGTTTAAGTGGCTGTTAGCTACTGAGGCTTATCTAAATTGAATAACTAGATTACCTTAACTGCTGGAACTTGAATGGCAGCAGAGAGGAACACAGCCCCCATATGCTGCTTCTGCAGTGAGGTGGGGCTGTCTGGCCCTTCCATCCTCTCTGAGAGTCTTTGAGTTGTTCCTGTGGTTGCCTGCAGTTCAGTGATCTGCTGGGACAGGTTGAGCTCTGGGGCTGTTGTGTTCTTGTTCCTCCCTTTCCACTGCTGCTGCTTCTCACGTGCTGCTTTTCCTCTCCCTTTGGCTTGTTTATTCTGTGTATCATTTACTGCAGGCATCCCCTAAACCTCACACAGGGTAAAGGAAATAACCAGAAATGTGGTCATTTTCTTTCCTGACCTTTGGGTTTGTAAAACATCTCTCCTGGTGAAGAATTTCCAAGAATTTTCAAACCCAGCAGTGACTCTGGTCCTGTGGAAGCAGCAGCTGGTGAGTGCCCCGGCTCCTGTGGAGCCTGACTGCAGGACAGGATTGGGTTTGCCAAAAAAAAGTAGAGTTTTTTAGGAGGTAAAGGGTAAAAGACTTTGTTTTATGGCTAAGAAATGCATGTGAATGAATAACCACTGGCTGGGTGATGCACCTCCCAGCCCAAGGACAGCATTGATCTTGGAACTACTTTCCCAATGAACATATTCCAAGTCCGTGGAATGATCCTTCTGAAAACAAGGGAAATTCAGCTTTTCTCTCCCCTTTCCTTTTGCTGGCTTCCTCCCAGCACAGACACATTTGTCTCCTTGATTTATATCATGTGCAGCAGCATTTAATGATGGCTTTTGAGAAAGCAGGAGTGCCCTTGTGAGGGATGAACCAGGGAGGGATTCATCTCAGCCTTGGCCGCTCCCTGCTGGTTTCTTTAATGATGCTGCCCTCACCTTTACAAAGGCCCTTTGCAGCATAAATCCCAGAGCTAATTACAGCCCCAGTGACGAGCAGCCTCGCCTGCAGCTCTGCAGAGCGTGGGGCAGAGGGGCAGGAGCCTGCCCTGGGTCTGAGCACAGCTGAGCCCGGGCTCTTTGTTGGCTCTGCTTTGCCTTTGGCACCCAGGGACCAGGGCTGGGCAGTGTTAGATGGTTAGTGGTCTCCTCACACTGTGGGTGGCTGTAGGTTCTGAGAAGAGGAGGGACTGTTTCCCTCCCTCCATCCATCCCTCCATCCCTAGGGTTCAGAGGGGGTCTCGAGAGCATGTCTTGCTGCAGCCAGTGTGCCCCGTGCCCAAGCATGGTGTTTATTTAGGGGCTACCTGAAAGGAAATTCATCCAGCATGGGCTGAGGGGAAGGGTTTGGGTGAGGCTCCCCATGAACTCATTCTGCTGAAACCAGCTTCTCCTCTCAACCCAGCTTCTCATCTCTCCTCTCTCCAGCACGGCTGCACCTGGCTTCAGCTTGACCCCAGTGGAGACCCTCAGGCCTGTTCCACTTAGAGCTGCTCTAGCTGATCTCTTGACATCCTTCCCAAAGGTAAAAGGAAGCCAATAGATTATTTTTAAAGCCAGAAGGAATGGCTGTGATGAATTAATCTGACATAGCCTAGACAAGATGATTTCATGCAGCACATCCTGCAACGGAGGAAATGATTTTCTATAATGGGAGGGAGGCTTTGCAAACCTGCTAGCTGGTGGATGATCTAGGGGATATCTTTCTTGGAAGGCTTCCAGTCTTGGTTTAAAGGCTGTGATTGATGATGAAGCTTTTTGGCAAGCCATTCCAACGAGCAGTTGCCCTTCCTGCTAATAAGGTGCATGATTTCATTGACTTTGAGTCTTCTAGCATTACTTCCTAGCCATTGGAATACCAACTGGAGAGAGCACATGATATGAACATCTCTATCCAGACCTTCAACACTTGCAATTCTTTGCCCAAAGACAGTTGCTCCTCTTCTTATTATTTACCACTGTCATGGGATAGAATTTGAGTTTACTGTTTCTTCATTGACTTGACTTTTGCAGAGGTCAACTCTGTGGGGATGGGGCCTCCCTGGGCTCTCTGTATTAAGACATACAATCAGCTGGCAGCAAAAAATATAGTCCCAGGCCAAGGAGACTCTTGGGCAAGAGGTTTAGTTGCATTTAAAGCTGGACAGAAGCACTCCAGACTCCAGGAGTTGTCTAAAGTCTCCAAAGATCTTTATTTACGAACTGCGTGCTACTGTAGCCAATAAATAACCATCATTACAGTAAGTACAGGATGCTTACAACGTTTTGCCATTTGGTTTTCTTAAAAAAATAGCATACAACAAAGTCACTGAGAAGAAAAATGCCCCGTTTGCATGTAGTGAAGCTGGATTAAAATATTCACAGCAGAGGGTGTCTGTGGATAGGGGACGACTTGGCATGTTTAGAGCAGATGGGATTTAGACCCCCCTGGTGTTAGCTGGGTGTGAAGCCTGTGTTATCCAGCTGGTTCCTCAGGCAGAGGAGTGAGTGTCTCCCCTTCCCACATCATCTGTCCTGCAAACGTGAGCTGCTCCTGCTCTGAGTGCTGATTTTAGCCCAGATAACCAAAAACCAGAAGCGCGATTTTCAGTCTGCAACTTCAGTAAGTGTCGGGTAGAAGATTATTCATGTTAACTGTGAATAAATCAGAACTGTGAAGCTCCTCTCATTTGGGAGTCTCAAAACGTTTCACCCTTGTTGCATACTCCTTCCAGCACCCTTGTCGGGCTGGTTTTGACTACTGACAAGTGAGATAGACCCTGTGAATTGAGGTGACTTTCCTTAACAAGCCACTAGAGTGCTGAGAACAAACCCCACAGCACTTAACTCATCCCCTGAAGTTAATCTCTAAAGCAAATACTCAAAGCAATTAAAGGCAGGGGATTCTTAATGAGACAGGAAATTGATTTGCAACTTAATGCAGTCGTGTGAAGCCAGTAAATTCTGTTCAAGGTATTGAAATCATTCCTCTCTTGGCTCTGAGCACCTTTTCTTTTAACCCCTGTGCTGCGTTTTAGGGAGCTCTCACTGCCTTTAGGTTGGCTTCTTCCACAGCTTTTTTCTCCTGTCAGTGGCTCTGACTAGGCTTTGTGTGTAGGTTTTTTATAGCCTGGTTAAAGTTTAACCAGGTACAAACGCTGCATTTGCAGGTGCAAATCCTCTGTGGGTCCCCTAACCCCTGATATATAAAAGAGCAAAGGCACTGCCTAAGACAAGGTGATGTTTGGCTTCATGTGGCTTGTGTCTGTGTACCAAAATGGAGCTGTCTCCTCCTGGAGTGGGGTTTAGCCTGGGACTGTCTGGGCCTGGGCTTTGACATTCCTCATCTACCTGTGTTGCAAGTGAAGAATCTTTTCTGCCCCTCTGCCTCCCCAGTGTGCCTGTTCTTCACCCAAGGTGCTTCCCTCTGCTTCCCTGTAGTGTTTCATAACGTGCCACTACCTTTGGAGTATTAAATTCCCCCAAAATTTAAAAAAAATCTGTAGAGGAGAAACTGCCTGTTTACCATGTGTGATTTTTCAGAGTTTCTTTAAGCTAATATTCAGGAAACATGGATGTCAGCTTAGCCATGGCTGAGCTGGGAAAGGAGAAGGCAGGAGAGGGAGCACAGGTACCAGGACAGCTTTGCCACCAAGGCAGATAATTGCTCAGAGCTGAGATGGAATCAGTGCCAGAGCTGGGCTTGGAGTGGTTGTAAGGCCATTGTGGTTCTCACTAGGTCATCCCTCTTTGCTTCCATTTGAAACCTAGCAAAAGCTCAGCAGTTTTTTGGTTTAAAATGCTTACTGGTGAAACTGTGTGTACTGGTGATTTGCCATCCCAAAAAAGAGGTGTGACTGGAATTCCCTTTGAAGACATTTAACTTGGAAGGGAATCTAATTGTTATTTGAAGGCTTTAGAAAATGCTATCCCATCAGTTTTACCAATTAGAAAACATTCAGCCCCTTTGCAATGCAGTGCAAACTGGAACATTGGAAATCCAGCTCGTGTAGTTCTTCACATCCAATCTAAAACGTGCCTGTCATCTGCTTTAACAAACGTGTGGAAGATGTTTTACCCTTCCCAAGAAGTGCTGCAAGTGGCTGCTGTTTGAAAGCCACTACAGCACTGAGGTGCTGTGGAGCATCTTGCTCTCCAGCATTATTGAGGTTCAATAAAACAGGCAGAGCCATTGGTGTTGCCAGACACATTTGGAAGCATCTTTTGAGACCAAATCTCTGCAGAAGATGTTGTGGTGAGACTTAGACTGAGGCTGAACCTCAGCCCATGGGTGTCATGGGAGTACCTGGCTTCACTTTGCTTCAACTCTCACAAGTTCATCCAGCATGTGGCCCATCAGAGGACGTTCTTCAGCCCTGGAGGTGCTTGGTGGAGCTCTTGAAGGGGCTTGGCCATGTCCATGGGCCTGCAGGTGTAGCAGGCGTTTTGGCTGCCCTGGCTGGGACTGGTGATGCATGAGGGGGCCTCACACAGGGTCTGAAATGAGTATGAACCTCAGTGACTGCAGCTGGGCTGTGCCCCAAAGCAGCTCCTGCTCAGCCAGGAGTGCAGCAGTCAGGATCAATTTCTACTCTGGGCCTCCTTGCAGAGCACTGGCTACTCGACAGGACCAGACCTCGTGTGCCTCCAGCATCTGCATCTCCCTTCAGTGAAGGCTCTTTGGACACAAACCTTGCTGCTTTTGTCTGCTCCTCTCCTGAATCAGGTCCACGCTTCTGCAGGGTTGTGGTGGGCATCATCCAGCAGTGCTCTGAACCTCTGTAGGTCCAGGTAGTTTATGCCTCCTAAATATCATCACTGTGGCTACTTCTAATTCTGCATGTTGATCGTTGCCCAAGCCCTCATTTCCTTTGCTTCTGAGCTGACATTGAATTCTTAACTTTCCATTCATCCCATCTTTTGTGGGAGAACTGTTGAAGGCCCAGCAAGATGAAAGTGGTAACAAAAATGCTGAATCAACAACATAAAAGATTCCAAAGCCAAACAAAGCTTCCAAACATCAATAAAAACATTTTAAAATCTTCAAGAACATAAATAATACAAAAATATAATTTCTATTTAGCTGTTGTCCTTCTGAAGTGTTTCAGCCTGCTCGAGGGACTGAGGGGGTGATGGATGGAGAGCTGCAGAAGGACTTGGAGGAGCCCTGTGGACTTTCCTTCTTGCTTCTAGGTCAGATGCTAAATAAATTGGGATGGGATATATAGATATATAGAATAGCTGTAATCCCAGGAGGGCAGGAATTTGTGTCATGTCTCAAATGCTCACCAAGGCCCAGGACAGAGTAGTTTTAAAACGATGAGCAAGGGCAAGGAATTGGCATCTAGTGTAGAAACTGTGTGTCAGTCCCTTGCCATCCCATGGTCCTGCAAACGTAGCCCTTTGCCAGGTTATTCTGGGCCTGAGGTTGCTCAGGCCAGCAGTGTTGTCTGCTGGGAAGGTCCAGGCAGGTCAAGGTCCCTAAGAGCACACTCAGGGTCTAACCAGCAAGCAGCATAAATGAGCTTTTTGTGAACTTTGGTCAATCACTTTCTCGTGAGACAAAGAGATTTTAATTTGCAACCTCTCTTCCCAGCCCTTTTCATTAGTGGTGCCTCTCAGCATCCCTGTCATCTCTGGGGCTCAGCCCTCCCACCTTGGACCTGAGAACCAGGCTGACTTACTGGTTGGATCTGTCTTGCAGTGCCAGGTTGAGACTGGAGACTTGGCTGGTCAGGATTGAATCTGAGTCCAGGTTTTTCCTTGTTGCCCCAGTGGTGGCTTCCTCGAGTCTCCAGTTCTTGGTTAAATTAGGCAATATTCCCTTTTTTTCCTCCTTTAAGACCTTCTCTGTATTGAAATGGGATATGTTGACAACTCTATCCCTGGGCAGAATGGCCTCTTTGAATTTGAGGGTGCTAGAAAAGTATCTCCTTGTTATTTACCCCTTCTCCTTGTCATTTACCCCTTCTCCTTGTCATTTACCCCTTCTCCTCCCCAAACAGAAAGGAAAGAAATGAAACAGCATAACAAAACCACCCCAAAAGAACGTGGGATATGGATAACCTTGAATGCTCCTCCTCACAACATAAATGTTCATACAAACAATGGGCTGGAGTTGCAAGTTAACACCAGTGGCATAAAAAAGCTTCTCACAATCTCAACTCTGTGGTCACCCTTCTTCAGGGTGGGGCAAAGATCAGTCTCTCTTGTGGCTTTATATCCTAGGGCTGGTTGCTGCAGAATTTGGCTCATATGAGAGGGGGAAACAAATAACCTTGTCCCATAATTTGTTAGAGATGGCCGTGACTGGGATTGGTGTGGGACATGCTGAGCACTGTGAAGTCCTCAGTCCCTGTCCTCCCCTTACCCCCAAAAATTCACTGTACATACTTTAAAAAAAAAAAGAAAAAGAAAAAGGTCAAATGTAGCAGTCTGGTTATTTTAGGACATGGCTTCATAAGGCAGAAAACCTACTGGGGGTGGGGGGCAGTTCGCTGTCAGAATTCATGTTGAATTCTTCTTTGTTTTACTGGTTTCCTTAAAAAAGTTTTAATCAAAGACCCATGTCTTGTATGAAAGTTTATATTCTTCCAAACCACCACCAAAAAAAGCTGTTTCTTTCTTCCTCCCTTAAAAACAACCTTGTCAAATCCTTCCTCGGGGGTGCTGCTGTGGTCCAAAGTGGAAGTTGCAGCAGCCAAGTGTTAAGCAGTTCTTCAGTGGCTTGGGAGGACGTGTGTCCAGGAGTCCTCTGCTGCTCTGGCCACCGTCAGAGCTCCAGGTAGCTGATCAGGGCCACCATGGCTAGAGAGTTAGTCGTGATGATGACAGCATGTGGCACTGGCCTCGTCACAGAGTCTTCCACCATCATGCTTGTCCCTGAAAGAAAGGGAATAGGGAAGGAGCAGCTGTTTTGTGGTGCAGATCCAGCTGGATGTCTTGAGGAAAGAGTTGGGAGTGTTGGTTAAGTGTCAGTTCCTGGGTTCTGTATGCTCGTGTTGTCATTGTCACTGGTGAACCTCCCAGGAACGATGGAATTTGAAACAAGAATTTGGAGGTGGGCCCTGAGTACCCCCTCCACCAAGGGAACCTTCTGGGGTTGGGGTTGTGGCCCCACAAACAGAGTCAGGGTTTCACTCTTAGGGAGTAGAAGTTGGGACCTCAAGGGCTTTAGCTGCAAATAGTAAAGCTGGGTTCAGACTGGACTGAAAGGGGAGAGTCTCCCCCAGGCTGGGGAGGTCAGGGGAGCCAAAGAGCAGTTCCAGAGTCAGCCTAAACCACTGGGGTCCTGCAGCTGGACTCCCCTCTCCGAGCTGGTTCTCCAGTGGTCTGTGGAGCTCCCTGGAGATGAGGGTCTGTGTGGGGAGGGTGGGTACCTACCGCTGTTCCTCAGGATGTGAACTTCTGCTGGGACTCCATCTCCCCCAGGGCCCGTCACCCTGATCTGCACGAAGGCGTGGGTGAAGTCCTCAGGGACAGGGATGTCAATCCTGCTCTTGCTGGCCAGGTACAGCGTGGGAGCAGAGTGGGAATCCTGCCGGTACAGCATCTGTTGGCAGAGGCAATTTCAGTTGATGCTCGGTGGGATTTCCACGGGGTCACCTCTAAAGCCACCTACATCCTGCCTGTACCTTGTACCCCGTAACTGCAGACTCGTCTGCCTTTGCCACCACTGGGTCCCACTTGATGCTGACTGTAGACCCAGAAAAAGTCCAGGAGATGTTGCCAGGTGGCCTCTTTGGTGCTAAGAGATACAAAACAAGACAGGGGTTTAGTAAGTCAGGGACTGATGGGGAGGTTGTGCTGGTTACAACCATCTGCTGAGACTCTACGACTAGTCAACCAGGCTGGTGGCACCCCTGTGGTTGGTTTAAAGGGAGGTATCAGGGGGAATGGGGCAAAGCTGGAAGTGGGCAGATTCAGGCTGGATGTGAGGAAGAAGTTCTTCCCCATGAGAGTGGTGAGCCCCTGGAATGGGTTGCCCAGGGAGGTGGTTGAGGCCCCATCCCTGGGGGTCTTTAAGGCCAGGCTGGAGGAGGCTCTGGGCAGCCTGATCTAGTGGGAGGTGTCCCTGCTCATGGCAGAGGGGTTGGAACTGGGGGATCCTTGGGGTCCCTTCCAACCCTGACAGATTCTGATCTGTTTTAGCAGAGGACTTGAGAGCCCTAATGGCTCAATGGTTGGACTTGATGATCTTGGAGGTCCCTTCCAACCTAAAGGATTCTATCCCAGCAAACATTACTTTGAGCTCCTTGGGTAAGTGATACACAGCACGAGGGGGATGTGAGGAAGTTCAAGGAATTGTTTTATGGACTACTTAAAATGGTGCCAGAGCACCAAGATAGAAAGTCTGGTCGGGTAGGTGGTTTTTGGGGATCCTCTGGAGGAAGCAGCAGCTCCAGGGAGGTGGTCAGGGCTCACTCACGTGGCTTGGTTGTTGTGACGTTGGTGGAGGGACTGGGGGGGCCTGTTCCAGCCCGGTTGTAAGCTCGGACTGACACGTGGTATTTCGTGTTGGGGTGTAGGCCTGTTACATGAGCTGAGGTGACCAGTCCTGCTGTCCTCACTCTGTCAGCTGCCTCCTCTTTGTCACCGTCCTTCCAGTACCGGATCTGAAGGGAAAAGGGTACAGTGGGTTAAGGATAGCAGCAACTGCAAATCCCAGGCTCAGTCCATCCCCAGCCAGCTCTGGACACTCTTTGGTGTTTGTTTCTATGTATTTTGCTTAGTGTGTGCTCAGGAACAAGGTTGCAGCATGTGTGGAGAGTCAATCAGAAAAGAAAAAGATTGTTTCTCTCTTAGTGATCTGCCATGTGAGCAGCAGTACTGGCCTCAGAGCCTTGTGCTGTCCAGTAATTATCCTCCACCTTTGGGAACAGCATTTTGTGTTCCTTCACCTCACTTAGCCTGGAGGAGTTGTCTTTGCTGGGCTCTCCCATCTCAGTTTCAGTGTCATTCCCACAGCAGGCTCGTACCTCGTAGCCCAGAAGCACTCCAGTCATGTCTCCCTGCTCAACGGGCTCCCAGGACACATCCATTTCTGAGGACAGAACAGCCTTGGCCAGAACTCTGAAAGGAGCCACTTTGGGTTCTGAAAAAAAGACAAGAAAAGGAAATAAACTCCTTTTGCTAGCCCTGGGCAGCCTCGTGGCTGTACTGAGATGAAGGGCTCTCCTGCAGCCCCAATTTGAGCCAGACAGCTGGTGCTATCTGTACAGAGCAGAGCAAGGAGAAGGGATTTGGGGACTTAGCAAGGGGCACAGCTGAGTGCTGTGAGTATCTGAACCTCTGGGTGTGGGGGAACATCTCTCTGTGGATGTGCAGCAGGAGATAAGTGTCCTCCTGAAATCACTGCCAGCTCTTCTTTGGGTAAGGGAAACCTCTGCTATCGTTGAGCTCCTTGGCTGGACAAAATCCAGAGCCTCTGGAATCCCTCTTTACCTTCTTCTGCAGAGTAGATGATGGCCGTGAGGCTCTCTGGTCCCTCCCCTTTCCTGTTGTAGGCTTTGATCTTCACCTCGAAGGGGGTGTAGGGCCCGATGCTCTCATTGCGGTACACGTAGTGCAGCGACTCAGCACCTGGCACCTTGGCCACCAGCCACCCCAGGGTGCCCCTCTGGCGGAAGGACACGATGTAGCCGAAGCCATCCCCGTTCTGGTAGTCCCTCAGGGTGGGCTGGGAGCAGGGTGGGAAGAGAGGAGGAGGTTGGGTCCCTTCCACGGGCAGGACTCGGGGCTGAGCGCGGCGTCCGGCTCGGCCACGTGCCACGGTTAGAATGGCACCACCCCAAAGGGTGGCACGATGCCACGTGCTCCTCCCCTCAGCCCCCTCCCAGCCTGCCACGGCTGGTGCCGTGCTGCTGACTTACTGTCCAGTTGATGATCAGCTCGTTGGGAGCCCCTCCACCTCCGCTCAGCCCAGATGGTGCCACAGTAGGTGCTGTCGGGTAAAAGCGGAGAGCACAGGTTGGGTTAAGGACACAACAGTGATGAAGATGAGCGTGGACACCATGTGGTCTGGGAATAGCCAGGCTTTGAGAGCTCCTGTGAAAGGGCTGGGCTCTGTGTTTTCAGGCATGAATGTTTCAGATGTTTGTGAAAATCAGTCTAGAATATTGGCTAGTGCCCAACGAGCTCATCTGCAGGCGCCGTGTTTGAGGGGACAAGAGTCAAGCTCAAAACCAGGGACGTGGAGAAGAGCTTTTATTATAAAGGGGGTAATACACATTTGGTATGTTGAGATTTCCTGCTGTTCTTACATCCTTTCTGCCTGCTCCTTTGAGCAGCAGAAGGTAGAAGGAACATTCACAGCCATTTGCTGGGATATTCACCTTGTCTTTGCAGAGCTCTGATGGAACAGGGCTCCTTCCCCTTCCCGAGCATTACTGCCCAGAAGGTGCAGGATTTATAACAGTTTAATATATTGCACCTACAGCTGGTGAAGCTAACTGCCAGCTCTGGCACTGCTTTGGTTTTGCTGGGTAAATGGGCAGAAAGGCAGAAAATGTTGGGATGGCATCACGCCTAGGAGCACTCAAGGGGGTGATGAATTTTTAGGGCCCGAGGCGTGCTAGGAGCCAGCTGTCCCCTCCAGCACATAGGGACGGGTCCCTCTCACCCCCTTTCTGCCTCTGAGCCTATCTCCACCTACCTGCTTCTTTGGTCCTGATTTTGCTGGAGGGTAAACTCGGCTCCCCAATTCCAAGAATGTTACTCGCTAGGACCCGAAACTCATAATCCATCCAAGGAATGAGGTTCACCACCTGGGCTGTCTCTGCGTTGCCTTCAATATTGACAGGATCTATATAATCCAGTAACAGGAGAGGAGAACAAATAGAGCGAGGGGCAGGCACATGAGTTCAAGAACTCCTGGAGGTGCTGGTGCCCCGCTGCCAGCCCGGGCCGTGGCACCACCCCTGGCAGCACAGTCTGTGGCACCACCAGTGCCCTCGAGACACTTACTGGTGCGCATTTGCTTCCATTTGCTGGAGAGGAGGGTCCGTGCCTCCACCGTGTACCTGGCGATGGGGCTGTGGTTGTCAAAGCCACGGCTCCAGCTCAGCTGGACGGTGGTGTCACCGATGTCGCTCACCACCACCCCCCCAGGGGGGCCCGGAGGTCCTGGGGTGATGGGAGGCAGAGGGAACGTGTTACTGAGGTGAAAGGTTTGGAGGTTTATTGCTCTTTATATCGTGCAAGTCATAAATTAAAATCGGGCCTTTCTGATCTGGAAGCTCAGCAAGCCTCCCCTCCAGTTCTGGCCTCTGTTAACAGTCACAAACCTGACCCAGCCTGTTCAAGTATTAGATGGTGAGGTGGTCTCAAGGGAAGAGTGAGCTGATTTAGAAATATCTAAAGAGTGGGGGTCAAGAGGATGGGGCTACTCTTTTTTCACTGTTGCCCAGTGACAGGACAAGGGGCAACGGGCACCAACTGGAACCCAGGAGGTGCCACCTGAGCAGGAGGAGAAACTTCTTTGGTGGGAGGGTGCAGAGCCTGGAGCAGCTGCCCAGAGAGGCTGTGGAGTCTCCTGCTCTGGAGAGACCCCCAACCTGCCTGGCTGTGACCCTGGGCACCCTGCTGTGGGTGAGCTACTGGAGCAGGCATGGGATGAGATGATCTCCAGAGGTCCCTTCCACCCCCACCACGTTGGGAGTCTGTGATTCTGTGCAAGAACCATGCTGCTGCTTTGGGCTTGTAGGGAGCTGGGGACCTTACAGCAGAGACCTTACCTCTGACAGTCAGTGTGGCTGACTCTGAAGCACTGTCCACAACAGTCTGGGCTGTGCACGTGTACCTCCCCGAGTGCTTCAGCTGGCTGTTGAAGATGCTGAGGTCTCCAATGGCTTCCTTCTGCGTGGGGAAGGGGAAAGACAGTGAGGAGAGCATTTGAGCAATGCCCGACCCCAATCCAGCATTCAACATCCAAACAAAGAGGCTGTTTTTGGTTTTCTGTCCTTTTTGATGGCACTCACCATGCTGGCTCGCCGGTAGTGCCCCTCAGACTTGTCCAAGTCAATGGGGAAGTCATCTAGTGACCAGGTGAAGGTTAGGTCCATAGTTGGATCGTGGGATGCGTGACATTGCAGAGTAAGGTTTTCACCTACATTGATGTCAGCACTAGATGGTGCCAATGTGATCTTGGTGGCATCTGCAGAGAAGGAGCAGGGAGGGCTGTTAGCTACAAACATCCATCTACCAGATATCTATGAATGCTGCAGAGCATCCAAGCCAACTACCGCTTTCCAACTTGTCATCCCTCCCTGACAGCTGCAGTTTTGTGGGAGGAAGATGAGGGATTGTGGTGTTTACAAAATAGAAATGTTTTTCTCAAGGGCCAGTCGTTGCTTGGTATGATTTGGTGGGTCAGGCAGAAGGTTTGCTGCTCCACAGGCTGAAGTGTCTCCGATTCCCTGAATACTACAATGATTTTTTGGGACTATTAGGAGACAAGAAATATCCTATCATGGCATTCTTAGGCGTTTCTTGCTCAGTTGACCCCAAATCAAGGCAAACACCTCTACCTCGGACAGAGAGGATTCCAGTGCTGTTGGCTTTGCCCATGAAATTCTCAGCAAAGCAGGTGTACTTCCCCTCATCGGACTTGCTGATGTTCTGGAGGATCAAGGTGCCATCTGTGGTAATGGTCACCCTGGAAAGGAGGAAGAACCACACAAGAGGAAGGTTAAAATACCTGTTCGCTCTCTACACCTCACAATTTCCAACACTTGCTGATTTTAGAGAAATTGGTGATAAAAGACAGGCCAGCAAAACACTATGTAGGAGTTTTCTAAAGAAGAAACTAGAGGAGTAACAAAGTGCTTGAGTTGAGGGATGGAGCAGCACACTTGGCTCATCAAGTCCAGTCTTCTGGCAAGAAAAGAAAAGGTGATTTTAGCTATGGTTTCTGTGGAGAAGCTGAGTCTGTGCTGCTACCTGCTGCTGTTGATCAGAAGTTCAGTCCCTTTGGTCCAGAGCACGGTGGCTTTTGGTGCTGCTCGTGGCTGGCAGGGGATGATGACCTTCCCACTTCGGGCTGCGGGTATCAGGCGCTTCACTGGGTTTAGTCTAAAATCTGGTGCTAAGGCTAGGGGGGAAAAGGAGAGGGTTAAGGAAGGGTGAGAGAAGCCTGCTGTGTGAGCTCTTTAACTGCCACGTGTCTAGGCATTGATTTGTCGTTGGATGACTTGGTAAGAGAAGCATGGCAGTATCTGGTGAGCAGGATGAAGGAGTGATTCCTCTGCTGCTGGGTGGTTTCTAACGCCTGCCGAGGCAGGAGTTATGTGACACGTGTCAGACACAGCAATGGGACATGACCCTAACAAGTGCAAGGTCTTTGAGAGACACAAGAACAGCTGCTTTTGAAAATGTAGTGGATATTCTTTTCAATATCCTGACCAAAATCACCAATGCAGATATCCAGTTTGCCTAAAACTCCTCCTGGAGTTGCAGAGCTAGAGTTGGGGTTTTATCTCTTGCCCTCATGCACTGCAGTGTGTTAATGTTGAACAGTTGATGCTTAAGGCTTTTAATTTATCTCTGGCATCTACTGACCACGAGGAGATAAACTTTCAGACTAATATGGGACAGGTTTGGCATCAATCCAGCTCCAATCACCATCCATCAAAGCAGGCTGAATGGATACTGAATTCTTTTCTTTAGCCTCTTTCCTCCAAAAAAGAGGAAGGCTGGGTGGTGGAAGGGAGCTTGTAGAGCTGCTGCTGTCTGTCAGCTAAACAGATGTCCTTGTTCTCTTTCAGCATTACTGAATTTACACAAAATTTAAATTTTAAAAGGTTGTAGAGTGTCTTGTTGAACCAGCAACTGTATTTCAATGGTGAACGAAGCAGGTTTTGTCTGCTCTTATCTTACTCTGAGATCGCAAGCACAGGATATTAAGAAGAGATCTAAAATTCTTCAGTGTCCCATTGAAACCCAGAGCACTGGGAAACGAGGAATTACCTTGCACTGTTAATTCAGCACTTGCATATACTGTGCCATGCTTGTTCTCAGCCACACACTGATACATGCCAGAGTCCTCCAGGACTAGCTTGGAAAATCTCAGCTCTCCACCGCTCACTTCGATGCGGTTCTGTGCAAACAAGAGGATGAACCCATTAGATGAGAAAAACAACAATGGAACTCAAGCCTTCTGCGTTCAGGGTTGAGTTTCATTACAGACTCTTATGCCAGTGTGAAGCCAGCCTGGTTTTCCATGGGAGAAAACTCAGGACCTCTTTTTTTCCATCTCTCCGGTCACTACCCCACATCACTGTGCTCTGTTTGCTGAGACTTGGGAGCGCGTGAGCAGCAACGTGCAGGTCATACAGAGACAGGTACAAGGTGCTGTTTATCCGCCTTGGTAACTGGCTGTGAGTTCCTGTAGTTGCATGAAGCAATGGCTGGGATGGCAGTGACAGGAGAAGGAACTTGCCGGGGCTCAGGACCGGGGCGTTGCTCTGCAGCCTCATGGGGGGCACATGGATGCGGGGTGACGGAAGGGGGTGGAGATGCGTTTGCTTTTTGGGGGTGGGATCTAAATTCGGAGGAGCAGGTTGGGTGCTGGAAGATCTGGTGTGCAGGGGCTGAGCTGCTCTGGGTACCTGGGAGGTGAGGGGCTGCCCGTCCCGCAGCCACCGCACCACGGGTCTGGGTTTGCCGGCGG
>NW_008603558.1:97538-116762 GCF_000691845.1 Merops nubicus | reverse complement strand
GCGCAGCTCCAGCGCAGGTCAGACCCAATGTCAGCTTCTGTGTCCGTGATCACCTTCAGCCACTCCGGCTGAGCTGCAAGAAAGAGGTGGCAGAGCCAAAAAAAACTCAGAGGAGAGGTTTGCTGTGCCAGGCGGGCAGAAGGATGCTCATTGTGTCATCTCTGCTGGCAGTTATTTGTCGCAGCGTGGTTCGCCACAGTGACAGCCTGGCCGTGTGAGGCTGGGGTCTCTGGGGGTCTGGCTGCAGCTGTGCCTGTGCACCTCCCCAGGTTACAGCAGCATCCAGACTGGAGGAGGAACGTTATGGTTTCTCTTCTCAAGAGCAAATGCAGTCATTCCTGAAAGGCTGGATTCAGACTGGGATAACCGGGTGACGTTTTGTAACCTGACTGGATCTGATTCATAGTTCCAAGCTTTAACCCTTGGGGAAGTACCTCCAGCTTGGAGAGGATCTTGGCTGAGAGCCAGGTTTGATTTTTACCACTATTCTTCCTTCCCTAGTTACCTCATTTTTTTTCTAGAATTATTTTAGAGCAAGTTAGGAAGGTCTCTCTACTTGCCATGGCCTAAATGTACCCCGAACTATCAGTGATTTCTGCAGGGCTTTGTTAGGGCTTTGCAGTGGGTTTAAAGATAGGAGGCTGGATTAGAGGTGGTGGTTTCAGCCCCAGAGGCTTGTTCCATTGCCTGGGGCATCTTGCTGAGCTCTGGAAAGGCACGTGTTTAGATGTGGTACCTTGAATGATGATGCGGCCCTGGTAGGTGTCTCTCCCTTTAATGTTTTCAGCCTCACACTCATAAGTGCCTTCATCCTCAAAGCCAACGTCCTGGATCTGCAGGAGGGGCTCACTGCCAATCCACTTGGAGGACTGTGAACCATCCAGCTTCCTCCACTTGATTCGAGGAACAGGGCTGTGTAAAAGTAATTCTGGTGAAGGTCAGCTCCCAGGTGCCCCAGCAAAGTCTAACTCAGTCCCCGTTTATCCACCCAGGTCCCATCCCAGCTGGATCCTGGCCAGCAGGACTGGCTTTAGCCAGTTCCTCCCTTCTCCTGTTCCTCCTCCATCTCTGGTCTGCAGTAGACCCATGGAGGAGAGGGCTGGTGGAAGCTGCAGGTTCTGCAGCACCCTCCCCACGCCGAGCCTGAGCGACACGGACGCTGCACTCACTTTCCAAAGGCAAAACACTCCAGAGTCACCATCTGCCCGGTCAGAGCGTAGGTGTCTGCAGGAAACCTGGCTTTTATGCTGGGTGCATACTGCCTGGCATCTGTGAAAAGGAAAGCACCAGTGAGGAGTTCTGGAGGACTTTAAAATGGCACACGTGAGGTCTTAAAGGCAGAGTTACAAGGTTACACCACTGTCCAAAACCTTTCTGCGTTTGGATTAGGCAACAGAGGTGAAGTTTCATTTTCTTTTTAAAACAGCTCTTACTAAAGTCTCTAAAAATCTCTTTACACCATCTCAGAACTATTTCTCCTCGATTTCCTACCTGCTTAACTTTGCCCTGCCAAGAAATATCTTTAGCTGCCCCTCTGCAAGGGCACCCAAGGCAGAGAGTCACTTCAGGGATCTGTGAACCTGCACAGGCGCAACCTTCTGCCACGTCTCTTTTACAAACAGAGGAACCCCCCTGATGGAGTTTGTAGCTGCCCAAGCCTGGAGAGAGGGCTGCTCCTCTACATACCAGCCAATTAATATTTTTATAAGTTCTTAAGCTCCCCTGAGACGCTGGTGGGTGATTTGTGCTCTGCTGGTCTCCTGTGGAGCCCGAGCGCTTTGCGGTGGCTTCTTAATTTTGCCCAGTGCCCTGATGCTGATCCAAGAGCACTGACCCTCTGCAGCGAGGCTGAGCCTGGAGAACTTGCTGAAAACACTCTTGGTGATGAAGTCGATGTGGCTGGTGGCAAAGCAGGAGTAGTTGCCCAGGTCTGAAGCCTCTGTCTTGGCGATGTAGAGGTTTCCTGTGGTCTGGGAGACGAAACGGCGTCCGTCGGCTGGGATGAAATTGGGGAACTCATTCAGGAGCCATCGGTAGGATAAGCCTGTGGGGAGGGGAAAAGGAACAGACTGCACGAGTTGCCAGGGTCCTCTCAGGTGAGACTAAACCCAGCAGGCTCTTCTAGACCAGTCTAAGCTGAAGCTGGGCCTTGCATGGTACCTGTTTTCTCCACATGCTAAGTCCTACCTCTGTTTTGTTGCTTTACAGAATCTGAGTGAAAACCAAATTTGCTCCCTTAATATTCCCAAAGAAAAGCAAGGAGTGATTGCCCTGCCTGGGAATCCTTTGCTCTGTGGCATCTCTACCTGGCACCAGCAGTGCTGCTGCTCCCTGCTAGTGGTGCTGGAAGGCAAACCCTTACCTGGATAGTGGGGAGGAGGGCTGCAGGTGAACATCACTCCCCAGCCTTCTGTAATCTTCACAGGCTCTCGCTCTTCTGCAGAGAATTCCTGCAAAACTAAACACCCAGAGTGAAACCTGCCCATGGATGAAGAAGGCAACTGGAGGGAGGAGTGTGTTTTATCTCCTCCTACACAGGCTGGTCCTTTTAGTGGTTGTACAGAGAGCAATCCAAATATGTTACTGACTTTCTCTAGTGCATCAAATTTCTACCACACCTCCATGTTCATAGAAAGCACCAGGGGCTTTCCCCAGGTCATGGTGTTGGGTACCATACCCAGGAGATCTTCTCTCCAACCTTGATTAGCGTGAGCAGGAGGGGGCTCAGTTTACCCCCAGCATAACTGGGGTTGAATTTCATTTACCTTGTGGAGCCAAACTTACAGCCAAAGCGGAGGGAGGCTTCCCTGCTGACCACCGTGCCCCTGGAATTAGATGCCACGCATTGGTAGGAGCCAGCATCCTTGGCTTTCACTGGGTTGCTTATCACTAGGTCTCCTGCAACCAGCCTGTAACGGGAATCTGGCTCCATCTTTATCTCTGTGCCATTCATCTTCCACCTGCCAAGAGCAAGTGCAAAGAGTGAGAGGGGCAAATCCTCACCGCAGCACTTCTGGTGCCTCCTAGGAGGCTCTGCTGGTTTGTTTTTCCAGCCGTGGTGTGTTGGGATATGAGGTAGTTTTATATCTGCTCCTGGGAGGGGTGGGAGGTCAGGTGTGGATGAGGAGGCTGATTCCCGTGTTGGTGATTTTGTTTGTTTAAAAGTGGAGAACAGAAAGCGAAGTTCCTGATGGTGGTGTCACAGTCCTGGCACAGAGAGAGCAGGTGAGCTCACCTGTAGGTGGCAGGAGGACTGGCTCTTGCTCGGCAAGCCAACGTGACCTTCTCTTCTGCTGAGCCTTCAGGGAAGAGGGTGTGGACAGGCTGCTCTTCAAACACTGGCCCGTAGCTCCTTGTGCTACTCTGTGCCTGGCACCAAACTGCAAGAGAGGGAAAACCTGTTCGGCTCAATTTAGCTTTTTCTAAAACCCCTCATTTTTAGTTTTGTAGGGTGTCCCTGGCAGCATCAGAACTGCATCTAGGAAAAAAAGAAGGAGCAACGTGAAAATCACAACCCATCTGTCACCGTAGCCCAGCCATGGCTTTGGGCAGCTAGTGGCATTTCCTGCTGCGCATCTCACACCATCTCTGCCATGCCAGAGGGACCAGACGTGCTTAAAGTTGTGCAGATGGAGGAGAACTGACTCATGCCACTTGGAAAAACCTGCATGGATGAGACTGGAGCTGGGAACCCTGGATGCCCTGTCCCTCTCAGTGAGGACATGCTGATTCCTCCTCTGTCTCTACAAACTTCAGACGGTCAGTTCCTCCTAAATCCTCTCTAGGACAAGGGAAGGGAGAGGAGAACCTGAATCTTCACAGCTCTGCCTCCCTGCACACGTCTGGTAGATCCCCCCCATTCCTGCAACTTCAACATCACCAGCTCTTGATGACTTAGACTTGCTGGTGTGCAAACCAGTGCCTCAGGTATCCCTTCTACTGCTCAACAGGATGAGCTTGGAGGTTTCTTTGCAGTGTTCAGACATGGTTTTGATTCTGATCTTGCTGTTGTGGCTCTGTGGAAACGGCAGTGCAAATAAGAACAAGGCAGAAGCTGCCTGGAAATCTCTTACCTGCAGAAGTGGCTGGTGGGAGAAGAAGTCAGCTCTCTCCCTGGCACCCAGAGCAATCCTGTCCCTTGGCAGGGATGGAGCCACCTCAGGGCAGCGTGCCCCCAGCACTGTCCCCCCTCTGCCTCTGCAGTGATAAGCTCAGAGATGCTTAGCTAGCCCCAGGATCCTTCCATGCTTTGTAATTGAATTAATAACTGTCTTAAAACTGCCGTGCCAGCCACCAATCTGTTTCCTTCCCTACAGTACACAGCATGGACACTAGTTAAATTAAGCGGCTGCAGTAAGTGTGATGTTTTATGCAAGAGTAACTTCCAGCAGGGAAGGGCCAGCTCAGCTCTCCTGGGCTGGGGGGAAGCAGCTCTTTACCTGGAGCTCCTGGGGTTTGTCTCATGCTCCGGCTGCTCCTGCACCAGGAGCTGGGAGATGATGGGAGAGGGGCTCCACTAATTGGCTCGGTGGGTTTGGAGCAGCTGGCGGCTGCTCCCTGTGTCCCAGCACCAATTACCCCAGCCTGGCTGTCCCTGCTGTCACACAGCCCCTCTAGGGCTCTACCCTCTCTCTGACAATTTGGGAGAAGAGAAAAGCAGCGTTTTGAGAGCCCTGTTCCCTCCAAATCAGCATAGGTGCTGTTTACCTTCTAGAACAGAGATATTCACAAAGGTGAAGCTTGTGTAAGCTGGAAATCTCCTCTCAGTGACTGCGCTGAGCAAGTCCCAGCTGGAAATAACTCTGCTGACCAGTGGGTAAAGTAATCATCAGTTAATGGAGAGTTAATAAGAAAGTAGTGTATTAATTATGTTTGGATAGCTGGTAGTGAATGGATTAAGGTTTAACAGCTTCACATTTTGAGATTAATAGGTAGCATATGGTGAATAACATCTATTTATTTAACAAATAAAATGTATATTATTAACACTCACATGCATGCCTTTTCTCAGGGGATGCTCTTTCCCAGTCAAGCCACATTGTGCTAATTATCCCTTCTGATTCCACCCAGAGCCTGCACCCCGTTGCTCTCCGCTGCTGTCCCTTTTCCTCTGCCAAGGTTATGGACTAAAACTGCCAGGCATTGATTATCTCGGCTGTAATCAATGCCAGAAGTTTGGACAAGCTTTTATCTCCAGCTCCAAGGTGTCTGGTTGGTGCTGGGGGTGAAATGCCTGAATCTCACTCATTAAACAAAGCAACGGTTGGATTAAAGTGATAATTGAAGAGCTGCAAGATGGGATAGGGTTGGAACTAAGGATTGAGAGCAGAGCAGAGTGGTAAATCTCAGTACCTCAGGAACTGATCCTCTGGGCTGCTTCTGTCACCCCAGAACTCTCATATTTAGTGTTAGCAGGACAGTTCCTTGGGCTCTATCATGTGCATCCACAAAATAAAGGGCTTCCAGCCTGCAAGCTGAACTTGCAAGAGTGACCTGCTCAGAACTTGGCGTGCCCTTGTGCAGCCCTGCATTCTGTATTAAATTCCAGCTAGGAGGGCAGAAATTCTGGTTAAGATGCTGCTACACCTCCCTAGAACAAGAATGATTGTTAGGAGAAAATAAATGCTAACGCCAAAATAAAAAGGAATAGGTGAAAGTGGAACATCTGATTTGGAAAAGCAGCTGCAGAAACGTGTGTTTCACACAACACTCCGAGAGTGACTCCTGCTACTGCCTGGGAGAGGCAAATCCATGTGAAATACAGCACAAGGACACAGCAGTGTCTGTGCCTAGACAAAAATGCCAAATTTTATACCACATATTGCTGGGATAGACAAAACTCCCTCTTACCTCCTTTGCCACTGCAGGGAGGGGACTGCTGGTGCCTTGTACAGTGGCACTGGCCCGTTTCTGGCAGGGTGGAGTTGTGTTATTATTAGTATTTGGAATGTGCTGAAAAGCAGAGCTGGAAAGCCCAGGTGTCCAGGAGCCTGAGCACGTTCCCTTTGTGCTGAGCTCCGTGCTAGCTTTGGAAACCAGGAAATGATAAATGTCTCAGTTCTCATTTTCCAGGATATATTCCAGCTTATGAGGACATCAGCAGCAATCCTTTTGTTGAGCAGAGCCGTAGCTCCGGAGCAGTGACCACAGCCTGAAGCTTTGGCACATGAGGGAGCTGGGCAATTAATTGGTTTTATAGGAAATCTGAACGCACACATGTGCCCAAAATCAAAGTGGTTATTTTTAAAGAGCAGCTCTCTGAGGAACAGAGGGTTATTTTTAACGAGAAGCTTTCTGAGGAACAAAGGGACAGCTCTTTGGCTAGCCTTAGATTTCAAGATTTTCCGTGGGTTTATTGAGTGAAGAAAGGCCAGAGAGATTTTCCTGACAGCCTTGTTCATCAGAGAGTTGTCTCTGTGTACTTCATAAGCTTTAAACCTTTACATGTCACTGGGCAGTCATCCTTTGGGTCCTAGAGCCAAGGGAGTGGTGGCATTCCCAACCCAGCCTCCCAAGGCTGGAGCTGATAGCCCAGACCTTGAGGCTTTGGATCTTCACCCACTTTGGGGTGTTTCCTCGAGCCTCATCTAGAGCTGGCATTATTTTGTCCCTGGTCCCTTGCTCGTGTTCCCAGTGAGGATTTCTCTCTGTCCCATCTGGCTCCTAAGATCCATTGCATCATCAGCCAAAGGTCAAGAGAAAATAACCCTCACAGGCTTTACAGTGAGCCATTTTTTGTGGGCTCAGCTTGGATGGGGAGCAAGTTACATGAACTCAGCTGGTTAATGGGAGAGTTCAACTCCATCTTGCTGCCTCTACCAGATTTGGGTCACACCAATTTCCAAACAGGCTAATTGCCTCCCAATCTAGGGCAGCCACCCTTCCCTCTGCCTCCTCGGGGATCCAGAGAACATTAAAAGGTAATTAGATATTTATAAGGACAGGAGAGGAGTCTCTGCCCGGGATGATGAATTAGCTTGAAGACATTATCCAATTCTCAGTTGTCTGAAATGAAATGTCTCCCTGCTGAATAGGGACCTTCAGAGTGCAGCCTGAGACTCCTAGAGAGCCAGAAATGGTCCCCAGTGACCGGGAGAGTCTCTGCACTCAGCCTATGGCCAAAAAGGCATCCCTGGAAAAACTGGGAGGCAGGGTGGCTTTGCCATGAGCAGGAGATTCCTCCCTGTGCCGAGCCCAGGGGGCTCCTGCTCCAGCCCAGGCTCTGCCCGAGGCTCTGCACCTCCTGCATTTCACCCAAATTGGGATTTGGAGAACGGGCAACATGGGTGCCAACCCTTCCCATCCTCCAATGAACCCCACAAAGGGCAGTGGGGCAGAGCCCCGGGGTGACATCCCTCCTGGCACCTCAGGCACCTCCCCTGGGCTCTGCCCGGGGCAGGAGAAGCTCGGGGTGCTCTTACCCAGCCCGGTGAGGACGCTCAGGGCTGCGCGGACGAAGCCGGGGGCGGTTCCCATCCTGCTCCTGCGGGCGGGGTGGCCGAGGCACAGCCCTGTGGAGAGAGACACACGGGGCTCAGCTGCAGCCCGGGGGGCTGGCATCCAGCTGCACGGCCCTGCTGGCCACCGGCCCGGCCCGGGAGCGGCCATCCAGCTGCCCCGGCAGGAGCACGGGGCTTTGAAGGAGCTCTTTTTCTTCCTGACGTGGGAAATTGTTGTTTCTCCTCCCTTACTAGCTGCTAGTCTTTGTTCTCCAAGAAAAATGCTGCTTTCCTAGCATTTTTTATTAAAACCCACAAAGCCAAAAGCACACAGGATATTGGTAAGGCGGGAGGAGGAAGGAATAATTTGTTCTTGTTATTTGGTGAAAAAGGCATCTGTAAGTGAAACTCTTCAGGCAGGGAGAGACCGGTTTGGGTCCTGGGTTCTGAGGAGCCCGAGGGTCCCAGCTTGTCACCGTGCAGAGCATCCATGCAGAGAGCTCCTGCCTGTAGGGTGGCATGGAAAACAAGTGGCTACACAGAGCTGGGGGGTCATTTCCTGCTTTTCTTTTCAGTTTCCTGCATTTGAATAGTTAATCAAGAGATAACGGAGAGGCAGGGAAGTGCACACACACTGATTTCCAGTCCCCTCTGCTGCTGGGGTGCAGGATGACTCCTGTCTTCCAAGATCTCTCAAAAAGGAAAAATACCCAAACAAAACAGAATCTGTTTGTGCAGACCCCAGACCCTGCACTCTCCTGGCCAAACCCCCCACGGGACCAGCTTCAGCACACACACTCTTCCCTTCTAACTCCAACAGGGAGGCTGGGCTGAGTTTTTTTCCCCCCTTTTTGTTAACAAAAGCTTCTGAAATAACTCATGGAGGAGCCCCACAGCCCAGCAGAGCCTCGTGCTCCCCGATACCCTCCCAAACACCCCAGAAGCTGCTGGTGGGCTGCGGGTGCTGCTGATCCCCTGCTCCAGCTGGTGCTGCTTCCACTCCTCTCCCTGCCCATCTGTCTGCCCGAGCCGGCAGCACTGGCTCTAAGCTCCTCCGAGCAGGGATTAGTTTCCCATCCCATGGGATGCAGCCTCCTCTGCTTTGCTGCTTTCAAAAATCCAGCACTCTGCTCGTTAACAGCAGCCTGAGCAAACAGTGATAGTCCCGTGTTTGCTTCACGTCCTGCCTCCAGAGACCCTGTCTGGGTGGAAAAGCCACCTGGTCTCTGGGTCCACACCCAAAGGAGAAGATTTTGCTACCAAGACTTGAAAGGGAGGAGACTCCATCCCAAATCCTCCTGGATTTTTATCTAGCTTGGGTCAGAGAGCCCATCCTAAATCCTCCTGGATGTTTATCTTGCTTGGTTTGGAGGCTCCATCCCTAATCGGCTTGGATTTTTATCTTGCTTGGGTCAGAGTCCCCATCTCAAATCCTCCTGGATTTTTATCTTGAGTCAGAGACCCCATCCCAAATCCTCCTGGATTTTTATCTTGAGTCAGAGACCCCATCCCAAAATCCTCCTGGATTTTTATCTTGCTTGGGTCAGAGACCCCATCCCAAATCCTCCTGGAGTTTTATCTTGCTTGTGTTGGAGGGCTGGGTCCCAGCCCCAGTGCTCACTGCCCACCCTTAGCCCTGGTTCAATATTTTTTCTCTATCAGGCTGGTGTTTAGTTGTGCTGTGTGGCTGGGGAAGGAGGGACCCCAGGCACAGGGAAATGGGAGCACCCCGTGGGAGAGGACTGAGCTCTGGGATTTTTACAGGCCGGCGACTCGGGGACAAAGCAGAGAAGGGCGTGAGACACGTTGACATAAAAGCTGCTCCACACAGTTTGTTCCAGCAGCCCTGAAGTGAGTCAGTCACATGAAATCACTTGATGTCAACGAGAATCATGCCCCAAATGGTGTCCCTGAACCCACGGCCTTTCAGCTAACACTGCCTCATTGTTCCCCTGCCTTCAGCCTCTGCCTGCTTCGCTCTCATGTGCCTTGTGCTCCCATCGTAGGCACTTTGGGACAAGGACCAGCTTTTAGCTCGATGTGTTTTGCAGGCAGCACTGTGCTAATGAACAAGTTGACTTTTCCAAGCCTCTGCAGCTTGGTTTCTTCACTTTTCTGATGCCCTGGGTCTGTGAGAGGCAGTGAGCATCCAGGCTGCTCCTACACCTAACGGCAGCAAATTACAGGAGTCTTGCTCCATCACCACCAGCCCCACTCTCTGAGGCTGAGTTGCCCCAGAAAGGTGCTGCCCTGCCACTTCTATTCATCTTTCCTCCCACTTTTAAAACACCAGGGAGAGTGGGGCAAGCTGGATTTTGTTATTTTTAATAAGGAGCAGGCAGTGTGAGGAGGTCGGGGAGGGTGGTGTTGGCCCTCTGCCCTCCTGGTGGGGGTGGAGGCTCCTCTGGGCTGCTCCTGCCCCTCTGCCACCTTCCTGGCTTTATCAGCACTTTGCCCTTTCTGCCGTAGGAAGTGGAGATGCTGCTCTGGAGCAAGTGCATCCTGCTTCTCCTGGGTGCTCTCACCCAAACAAGCCCTGGTCCCAGGGGCTGAGCCAAGATCTGGCATGGAGGGAGCAGAGGGTGAGCTGCAGTGTCCTCCTTGGGAATACTTCTACCAGCATCCCCCTTCCCCACAGCCACGCAAAGCTGGTATCTTGTAAAAATTAAGTTGATTTGAATTATTTAATTAGTGGTTGATGCATTATTTATGATTTAAACTCCAGTTTTGATCTCAGGTTCTGCTGCTGGCTCCAGCTCTGGAGCTGCCCTCCTGCCACCCCGATCCCCCATCTGCTCTGATCCTTATTGCTCACATCATCTTCTCTTCTCGCTTCCTTGTGCCCATCCCTCTGTTCCTCCAGAATCCCCCTCGTGCCCACAAACATAAACTTGCTCCTGAAACACTGAACCCCCCTTTGCAAAGGTGAGACATGGTGCTGCAGCTCTGTGGGGCTCGGGGAGATGCTACTGAAGGGGCATGAGGAGCTGCTGCTGTTCTGCTGGTTGGAATCCAGCCTCATTTCACCCTGCTCATGCTTTCTCTCCTTTGTATAAAAACGTGGAGTGTAACAGCCAGGGAGAGCTCCAGCTATATGGTCCCTATCAGATGAACAGGTAAAAAGAGTAGCAGAGTAATTTCTGCAAGTGCTGATGTTGTATTTGTTTGCAATTAGAGACTGGATGAAATAATCCTCTCGTGTGCTCCTCATGGTCTCATTGCCTTGAGTGCTGTGATCAAACAGTGCCTGAGGGCCTGACGCTGTGAGATCCCACCTGGGGCTGTGCTGGGACCCTGGGGGCACCCGAAAGCCACGACCAGGAACTGTGGCTCCTGCCTCTGCCTCTGAACTTCTCCCAGGCGTGGGCGTGAGCTTTGCATCTGGTATTTAGACCTGCTCTCCCTCCTTAATTAGAGGAGGGACCAGGGGGACCTGTTCTTTCCCCTCTTCACAGGGTATTTTGACAGTCACTCGAGAGCCTTCTGTTGTACTGAAAGGGGATCTGTCAGCCCTGCTAATGGATGCTGTCATTAATACTTCCAGCAGCAAGGGAGGCCTGGGCACACTCAAAACAGGGGCATTAGCCCTGTCCTCTGGAGTGCCCTGGGACCTGGGAGGGATCCATTATCATGGGGGCAGAGTTGAAGAGCTACAGAGATTCTGAGTCCTCCTGAGCCTCTGGGAGGGGGAGATGCTGCCTGGTCCAGTGCCCACAGCTCCAGTTCCAACCGTGGGGCAACATCCTTTGGAGGAGGCAGCTCCAGGAGGACTCTGGGCATGGCAGGGCCAGAAATGGCTTTTAGCAAGGAAATGGGCTTTCACAAGGGGGGACTTGGCCAGCACAGGCAAAGTGCTATCTATTACCAGGGTAAATGAGGGTAATTCAATCTCCTGTGGTTAGGTGATGAGATGAGCATTTGTGTCTAAGTGGGGCAGCTCCTTCTGCTGCAGCATTCCCAGGGGAAGAATTGCTCCTGAGGGTGGGTGAGGCAGGAATTTGTCCTGTGCTGGGAGTGTCCCTCTTACTAAGGAGCATCCTCAAGGCTGGAGAGGGCACGCTTTTGATTTTGGCTGGAGTTTGGCTTGCAAAACCTTTTCAAGGTTAGGTACATTTTGTCCATCTCCAGAACAGTGTGTTTCAGGGAGTTGCAAATGCTTTTACTGTAATGTATCTGTCCCCTTGTGAGACTGCCTGTGCTCAGGAGAGGCTGAGTTAGATGCAGACTCTGGATTCAGCCTTTCCTGAGCTTTTTTTTGGGTTCGGGTCTGCTGGATGGCTCCAGAAGAGAAATCCTGGGCCATGCAAGAACCATCCTAAGCAGTGAAGTCTCCCAGGTCCAAACGAGGACCAGGAGCACCCTCGGAGGGGTTCAGAGCCTTGCAGGAGTTCAGCCCTCCCTAGGCTCATCACGTGTCCCCTCACAGACACCAAACCCTGTCTGCAGTCCCTGGGGGACCTTGGTCCCTGCTGCAGGTCAGGATCTGCTGCAGAGTGCTGTGGGCACTGCTTGCTCCCTTAGATACCTGCCCTGGGCAGCCTGGCACAGCCCTGGACAACCCTTGAGGGGATGAAATTGTTCTTCAGGGCCAAACTCAGCCTCCCCTGGGGCAACTTGAGGCTGTTTCCTCTTGTCCTGTCCCTTGTTCCTTGGGAGCAGAGCCCGACCCCCCCCTGGCTCCAGGCTCCTGTCAGGAGCTGTGCAGAGCCAGAAGGTCTCCCCTGAGCCTCCTTTGCTCCAGGCTCAGCACCACCAGCTCCCTCAGCTGCTCCTCCCCACACTTGGGCTCTAGACCCTTTCCCAGGCGCTCCGTTGCCCTTCTCTGGCCACGCTCCAGCCCCTCAAGGTCCTTCTGGGAGCAAGAAGCCCAAAATATGAGGAGCCCAAGACAGAGCACAGAGCTCTCCCCGAGCTGTGCTCGCACAGGAGGAGCTGAGCCTGGTGCAGGGGCTGGGGCTGCAGGAGCAGATGGTGCTGGCAGCAGGGCTGGGGCTCTGCTCTCGGGGCACGTTGGTTGTTGCCCACTGGACTGAGGTGTTGGCAGGAGGTGGGGACCTGCTCTGCATGCTGAGGTGCCCAGCCTGGCACATCCTGCCTGCCGTGGGGGAACGGGGCACCTGAGGACAGGGAGCCCACACCTGGGAGGTGGATTAAAGCAGAGTCTGTCTGTCTGTCTGCCCTTGCACCTGGGCCCTGCAGGCAGCAGGCTGGGGATGTTCAATATCCCAGCTTGGGGACAACAGGGACAGTCCATGGCAGAGGGTCTGAGCCCTGGATGGGAGCAGAGCCCCCAAACAGGGAGCAAGGGGCTCTCCCAGGCCAGGCTGCCCCAGAGCCCCCCACCCCCAGCTGGTGCTGCTGCCTTGGCCCCAGGTGTGACCAGTTTCACCAGTCCTCGTTAGTATAATTGCAGCCAGGGCTGGGCTCTGCCTTCCCCGTTCAGCACAGAGACCTGGGAGTACGGTGGAGAGAGGTAAGGGAGGAAAGGAGGGAGGCAGTGGTTTAATTTGGGGGTGTTGAAGCACCCAGAGGAAGGAGGTGGGGAGCTGCAGAGTGGCAGGACGCTGCCAGGAGGAGTTGGGTGCAGGGCTTTACCCCTTAGTGTGGCTGGGAAGGGTGCTCTGAGCTCCCTTGGGGCTGGTGGTGCTGGGTGTTGGTTCTCTCAGTGCTGCAAGCTGGGTGACTGCTGCCAGTTTGGGGTGCTCTGACCCAGCTCTGCTGTCACCTTGACCCCCAGCATGACCTTTGTGTCCCTGTCCCTTCCCTAGCAAGAGGCTCCAGCACCCTGCCTGCCTCTGGGAGCTGTGGGTGCTTCCAGAAACGATGGTGAGCAGCAAACCACCAATCCAGGGACTGCCCTGGGCCAAGCTGCTGTGCTTGCTGTGAGAGGAGAGCTCGTGGTTGTGTTTGCTGGGGCACCTCTGGAACCCAGGAGGGGGATTTCATTCAGGATGGGCTTGGGTTTGCTTTGCATCTGGTCCTGTGGCTCTGGGTGCCGTGGCCCTGGGTTGTGGGGCTGGGCAGGATGCTGCAGGTCTCCTCGCAGAGCTCTGCAAGCCAATTACATCTGGAGCAATTCTGAATCACCATATCCATGGAAACTGATGTGCTGCTCCCTCTGACACGGGAGCGACGCTCCCACTCCCCGGGCAGAGCAGCCCTTGCTGTGTGCATGGGCCCTCAGCTCTCCTGAGTGCAGCAGGCTGAGGGAGTTGGTGTGTGAAATGGGTGGAGGGGGAGAGTCACAGACTGGGTTGGGTTGGAAGGACCTTCAGCTCATCTGTTCTGACCCCCCTGCCCTGAGCAGGGACATCCCCAGCTAGAGCAGGGTGCTCAGAGCTCCATCCAACCTCCCCTGGGATGGTTCCAGGGATGGGGCAGTGACCACCTCTCTGGGCATCCCTTTCCCAGTGCTGAGGGGTGGGTGCTCTCACCCTGCACCAGCCCCTTGCCTGTGCTGCTGTGTCTTGTCAATCACCAATTTCATTTAATTGTAGCAGAACTGGCTTGATAAGGGTCAATGTTTGATCAGTGGCTCCTGCTCTTTCCTCCCAAGGCAGGTGAAGGGTGAGGAGTGGCTCAGAGCAGCAGCAAGGGGAGGGTCTGGTGGGAGATCCTGGGTTAGATGTTGGAAAGCCCTGCCTATGAGAGAGGGGAAACTCTGCTTCAGCAAATGCATCACTGCTGTGGCTGGGGAGAGCCCTGTGCTGCTGGGGGGCTGAGGGTGCCACGCTCGTGCCTTTGGCATCACTTTTAATGTTAGATGGACCTGCCTTTGAGCTGAGTGCTGGGAGCTGGAGCCTTTTGCTGGGAGAGGAGCTGCTGCTCCTGGGGCTCGAGGGCATCCTCTGCTAACAGCAGGGAGAGGTTTGGCTTCAGCTGGGGGCAAGACAAGCCTGGCTGGTCCCCTCATCCTGACACGAGGGGCAGGCAGGGCTCTCTGGTGTGATCCCAGCAGGACAGCTGCATTAAGGCAAGATCTTCAAGCACTCTCTGGTTTTCCCTCTGCTTTTTAAGTGCTTTTCCCCTAATCATTGGTTGGCGTGTCCCTGTACCTCGCGGGTCACAGCACCTCATTGTGAGAGGGTCTCAGTGGGAGTTTCCTTTTGGTTCAGCCCCCAGCCAGCAAGTTCCCCCTGCCCCAGACAGACAAACCCTCATCCCTGTGCCCAGCTTGGTGCCTCTTTGTGCTGGGGACAAAGCTGGGGGCTGCTTGCAGGCCAGAGACACGGACTGGGGAGCGATGGGCTGGGACTGGAGTTGTGGTGATGGGGAAATCTGGCTGTAATAAAACAGGTGATAGTATGAATGGGCCTTTACAGCTCTTCTGTTGTGTTGGGCAGTTTGAGTTTTAGATCTGAGCTTTGGAGTTCATGTTTTTGTGTTGTATTGTTGGTTTTTTTCCCCCCTGAACTGTCCAGATCCCATCTCTGGCTGTGGTCACCTTAGAGCCCCGAGGTGGTGGGACTCCAGCCTGAGCTGTGTGATCTCCCACTCTGCTGCAGCAAGCCCTTGGTAAAACCCCAAGGTTTTGCAGCTGAAGCACTGGGTGGGACCTGGAGGCTTCCTCACAGCCAGACCAGGCTTGACCCTGGGTCCAGGAGCAGTGTTGCTGGGATGGCTGCAGCAGCAGCTCAGCCCTGAGGAAATGCTGCAGGGACCAACACAGTCTGTTGGAAAGTGAAGGAAACCAGCAGAAACAGCCAGGAGACCTTCCCATGCCAGCTCCAGACCTGGGGGGCTGGGGGAAGCTTTGCCTGGGAGGGGTTTCCCCACGAGCAGCCTCCCAGGCTGGGCACGAGCCTGGCGTTGGACCCGGGCTGCCAGCAAGCAGCTCCTAAACTCTCCCTGAAGACCTGTATTGCAATCGATAGCCTGAGTCAATAGCAGCTGGAAAGATGCTTAAAGTCTTTGAAAACAAGGCCACAAGCAACTCCAGTTTAGCACATGGGTGTCTGAGAGATGGTGTCTGCCTGAAATCCTCGTGAGCGGCCTGGTGACAGCTGCTGAAGTTCCAAACACTGGGCCCTGCTTCTAACACTCCCCTGCAGATTCCCTGGGGTGTGAACCACTCTCTAAAAGCACAGCCCTGCAACCTCTTTGCCCAGGAAATCATAGAATCACTGTGGTTGGAAAGGACCTTTAGGATCCAGTCCAGCCTTCATCCCAACATCTCCCTGACCACTAGACCAGAGCCTCAAGTGCTGCATCTACTTGTTTTTTGAAGCCCTCCAGGGCTGGTGACTCCACCACCTCCCTGGGCAGCCCCTTCCAGTGCCTCAAAACTCTCTCAGTAAAGAAATTCTTCCCAATATCCAATCAAAACCTCTCCTGATGCAACTTGAGGCCACTTCTTGTCCTATCATCAGTAATTTGGGGAGGTTATTAATCTGGGGTTGCATGGGGGGGATGCTGAGACAAGCAGAACACTGTCAGAAGGGATGGGAAGGGAGTTGGGATCTGGCTGCACGTGCTGCTGTAGTCTCCCCAAAGTAAAACTCCAAAGTAGAGCTCCACGTTGCAGGATTTCCTTTCCTCTCACAGCACTGAGCATGGGGAGCTCTGCTGAGATCCCAGGACATCCACAGCACTGCCAGGCTCCCAAACCCCCCCTTTCTGCTGGGAGTTCTGCTGTGGCATCAGCAGCAGGGACTCTTTGATGTGGCACTGATATAAATAGCTCCAGACCTGGAGCCTGGTTCCATCCCCTCCCTCCCTGCCTGGGAAATCACTCAGCAGCAGTCGGGCCCAGGGAGAGGCTGTAGTGAGGGAAAAACAAGTGTAGAGCTTGGGAAACCTGGTGGCTCAGGCAGCCCTGGGGAGGAGATGTGTTCTGTGGGGAAGCCCTGACATCTCCCAGCCCATCACAGTAGTGCTGGATAAGGTCATTCCAGCAGCAAAAGTCTTCCCAGTATTCTTGGGTGTCTGTCCCAGCCCTGCAGCCCTTGCTTTGACCATGCTGGGGGGTTGGTGGGCACTGGGATGCTGGGGGGGGATGTAGAATCTCCAGGCAGTGGGGAGCTTGGAGAAGCAGAGCTAAAATCCTCTCCCTTTTAGGAGAAGGTTCAGGTATCCCCTCCAAAGGTATCGTATTTATTTTGCTCCTTGGAAGGTGTCAACCTTCTCCCCAACCTTCTCCCCTGTCTTTGTTAAAGTGCTTTTTAGTATTCAGCCTCCAAATAGTGCCAAGCTGCTCTTTCCTTCATAAAAACAAGAAAGAACCAGCACAAAACATGTACCCCTCTTCCTTCCTCCAGTGTAGGCTCCTGTTTTATGGCTCTCTGAGACTGACAGCTCCACAGGCTGTACAATAAATAAAACATGTAATAATTTAGGACCTGGGCTTCTGCAGGGGGCTGGGTTCAGTATTTCACAACCAGCCAGGGGTGGGAATACCTCTCGTGCCCCCTGATGTTTGGGATACCTCCCATGTGTGGGGGGGTCGAACATCCCTCTGCTGAGCTCCTGGAACTGTGTGGGGCAATGGGTCTGAGAGGGGCTGGCATAGAGAAAAGTACATTTTGGGTTGAAGGAAAGAGCTTTTGTGTAGCTGGAGAGTGGGTTTTGTTTCCTTGTCTGCTGAGACCTGTTCCTTTTCTACAGCTCCACAAGCACCCAAAGACATTTAACAGAAGGAGAAGACAACGTTGTCTAGAAAGAGCCTGATACATCCCATCACAGAGGAGTTTAATCAGGTTCCTTCCCTTCCTTCGATGTTTTTTTTTGACTCTTAAAGGAAGGAAACCTGTCTCACCTCGTGCATCTGCACTTTATCAGCAGCTCTGAGAGCTCCTGGCCAGTGCTGGGGTTTCCTGCCTGCTGGGTTTGTTTACATGGCAACGCTGCAAGGCAGCCTGGTGTGAAGGGGATGTGTGCAGTGAGCTGATCCCGTTGCTGCAGAGCCCTGGGCTTCCAGGGTTGCCATCAGCCCATCCTGGGTTCCTCTTCTCTAGAAAACAGGGCTGATAGTGCTTTAGGGTTGATTCAGGGAGGGGAGAGCTGTGCCTCCACCTGCCCAGGGTAACTGCAGGCAGTGCTGTGTTAAGCAAATCCCCATGAGACAAAGCAAAACCCATCCCTGGTTTGAGCAGAAGCTTTGGACTGGCCAGAGCTGGGAGCCAGCCCTGTGGCCACTGAGCCCAGGGCTCGCTGGCTCCTGCAGCCCTGCTGAGCAGGGAGCCCTGTGCTTCTGGGCTGGGGAGCTGCCAGGAGGCTCCCGTGGGATGTGGTGTGTCCCAGGTGACTGCCAGGGGTTGCTGCGTGCCCAGCACCTTTGAGGAAAACTCTCAAAGATCGGGGTGGTGGCGTGGTCTCTACAAGGAGACAAAGGGCTACGGGAGACCTCGGGGGGTGCTGAAGGGGGAGGCACAGGGAGGTGCCTCTCTCATCGGGGTTGATGGCTTTTCATGGATAATTTGGACTCTAGACATACACAGAGCATGAACAGCCAGGTTGTGCTCTAATGCACGTGGGCTCCCAGCTCCAGACCCTCCATGGGAAATCTCCTTTTTATGATTTGCCAGTGGTGAATCTGCAGAGAAAATAATGACACAGGCCATTAAATTCTCTGTGGATGTTTTGAGTGACTAAAGTCGTGGTTGCTCTGTTTGATAGTAATTGGTGAGGTGATGAGAGTGCTAGTGTCCCTTTGTCTCAGTCTGGGCTTGGCATGACCCGACTGTTTTCTGTCTCCTTTAGTCTTGGGTGATTCTAATCCAGCCCTGGAAAGAAGAGTTATTTCTGGAAAGTTTGGGGCTCGTGTTAGCAGAGCAAGCAGCTCTCAGGGTTGGTGGTGTTGCTGTTGGGTGTGCTCGGTACCAAATACACAGCCTGGAGAGGTTCATCTGTGGATGCAAGCCTGCTCCTAAATCCCATGTGTGAGCCTGTGCTTCAGCTTTGTGCCCTCAGATTCAGCTTTGTACCCTCAGGTTCAGCTTCGTACCCCCAGAGCTTGTTGCAGACGTGCCTGGGGGTGGCCTGGGAGGAGCAGGAGCTGTTCTGGGGGGTCTGGCTAAAGCCTTGGGCTGGGGTTGCTGCTGGGGAGGGCTCGGGCTGCTCCTGGCTCTCAGATGTAGAGGCTGCTGCCTCCCATTCTCAAAGCAACTAGTGTTTCCTTAGCAATAGGACAATCTCTTATGAATTCTGCCCAGTCTAGCCCAAAACAGAATGCTGAGGCTCGTGGGAGTGGTGTGAGCCTGGGAGAGTCAGCGGGTCAGCGTGGGTGAGATGAGGGGGGAGCTTGGGAAGCTTTAAGGCGTGGAGTTGGAGCCCTGGGAAGCTCACCCCAGCCTGCCCTGCCCTGCCACCAGCTCCTTCCCCAACAGACCCCAGCGCCCATCCTGCTGGGAGTGGGGAAGGGCAAAGTGCTGCCCAGCCTGGGGTGGGTGAGCTCCTGTCCATGGCTGCACACAGAGCCCATCTGGCTCCACCCTGCCCCGCACCTCCCTGCAACGCTGCACACCCCTTTTTGCCCACCCCGGAGCAGGCACAGAAATACCCCCAGCCCCATCTCCCACCTTCCACCCAGCATCTGCCTCACTGCAGGTGCACAGGGGGGAGACTTGGGAGACCAGGATCCTCCTTGTCCTCCCTCCTTGGAGAGGAACCTTGGGTCTCCTGGGCTGCTCTGGCCTCCACCAGCCCATGCTGAAGATGCTGAAGTAGTTCTGTGCAGCAAATCTCTGGGAGCCCCTCCCCGGCGCCGCGTTCAACGTGCCCGACCCTGCGCGGGGGCTCTCAAAGTGCCCCCAGCCAGAGGAAAGCCCCCAGCCCCAGGAAAGGCACA
>NW_008603558.1:96795-97089 GCF_000691845.1 Merops nubicus | reverse complement strand
GTGTGGATGTGTGTGCCCGAAGCCACTGCAGCATCTCTGCATTAGGATGTGCTCCTCCCTCTCCTCCCTCCTTGCGTGCGCGCTCCCTCGCTCGCTGCCAACCACCACCCCGCTCCCTGGAGAGGGGATTTTTTATTTATCTTTTTTTTTTTTTCCTCCCCTCTCTCTGCCTTTACCTCACTTGCCACAGTCCAAGGACCAGTCAGGGAGGCAGAGCGACTTGCAGCATCATGTATAATTCATGTCGTCCCTGGCTGCTGCTCTAGGCAGTCACCCGCGGAACCTCCAGATAGG
>NW_008603558.1:90978-96716 GCF_000691845.1 Merops nubicus | reverse complement strand
GGGATCTGGAGGGGGGGGTCCAAGCCTGTGTCTGTGGAGTGGAAGCAGGAAAGGGATTAACCCTGGCTGAGAAGCATCTTGGCAGGGACACCTCCCTCTGTGCAGTGTGTTTTTGCTCAAATATATAGATATATACTCATCCCTGTGCCTAAATATATAGAAATATATCTATCTGGATGTATACCCTGAGAGCCAGGCACGCCAGGGGGGTGGTTTTATTATATATACCCAGAGAGCTGGGCGTGGGTGGTACCCGAGGTGTGCTGGAGGGGGGGACAGGCTTTCCTCGCAGTGGGGTGACCCTGTGTGACCAGCTCTGCAAGCAGTAGCTGTGCCCCTCCCCGGGATGCTGCACCCAGAGCCCTCCCCAGTGCACGTCTGCAGCCGCCAGATCTTTGCTGGTTTTCTGGCTGCAGGGGGGGTGATGCTATGAGATGTGACAGGGATGCTCCAGGACCTCCTCCGTGACATGCTGGAGGCACTGAGGTTTGGGGAGGGAGAAGATGCTGATGCCATCACTGCCAAGGTGCAAAGGGGTTCCCTCCTCCCCCCATGTGGGGTTTTGTGGGTGGACAGGTCGCTGCCAGACTGTGAGCAGTGAGGTGGGAAGTGGAGGATTTGGGAAGGTGACAGGGACCACCCTGTGCTCTCCATCCCTCCCAGCTCCAGCCCTGACCTGTTAACAACGTAAGGAGATCAGTGGGTGCGGGGGCTGTCCACAAGTTAATGGCCTGCAATTACAGAGGAGTAATTAAGGCATTAGTATCTTTATTGATTGGCAAAGCTCCAGCAGACCAGACTCCTCCTGCAAAGGGGTGCAGGCAGGAGAGTGCCTGTGCTGGAGTGGAACACGGTGCTGGTCCCATCTCTCTTCTCCTTGCCCATCTTGCCCTGGTCTCTGCTCCTGGATGCTATTTTGGGGTGAAAGTGGGAGAAACTGGCCACAGACCTTAGCTGGGGTAGCAGGTGCTTTTGCTGGACAAGAAAACAGGGTCGGATCCTGACCCCAGCTAAAAGATTAATGGAGGGAAACTGAAGAGAAGTGAGGAGCCCCACTCCCAGCAGAGGGATGGGGACCTGCCCTCTGCCCCCTCTCCTCCATGTCCCTGCTGTCAGCAGCTCCACGAGGGTCTCTCTGCAGGTGACAATGGTGTCAGTGACCTCTCGGGTGCTCATCCTGGTGCAGACATGTGCCGAGACCCTCTTGGGGGGGCTCCCTTGGTTGCTCCCAGTGCTGGCAGTGGATGGCTCTTGCCTGTGGTAATGGGAAGTAGGCTGGAGCTGCCTCTGTGAGGAGGAGGAGGGTGGTTGGAGGCAGGCTGTCAGCATCGATCCAGCCCCGCCGGGCGGGCAGAGGTCAGGGAAGAAGTGGGTGTCATTATCGTGCCATAAAAAGGCTGAGTGCTAATGAGTGCGTGTCTCCCCTGTATTGATCGTGAGGATGAGGATGGCTCCCCGACAATGAAACCCCCCCGTGTCCTGTGGGAACGGTGGCAGCAGCTGCCTGTGCAGTGGGAAACAGGGAATGGTGGCTCTGAGGTGTGGAGGGGTCCCTGGGATTCATTGAGCTTGAACTTCTACACCCAGCGCCAAGCACAATTCCTGCTCCATCCTTCCCTGGGGCAGGGCCCGAGGGGGGCTGGTGCCTCCGTCGCCCCAGTTTGCACTGGGGAGTCCTGCACTGGGTAAGGGGTGCTTGCTTCTTTCTTCCCCCACTGCTATTCGAGTAAGTGGTCGGGGAGGGGGTGGATGAAGCCCCCGCTGCAGCACGGGAGGAGGAAGCACTAAGACTTTCATCCTATTAGCGAGGGCTGCAGCAATTACATCTTCATTAGCCCAACGGGCTCTGCTGGGTTCTCCTCCCTTCCTTCAGCCCATTCTCGTCAAGGCTTTGCTCCAGGGAGCCTCTGTTAAGAGCACTTCAGAGCCTCGGGGGCAGGAAGGGCTGGCAGGGGGTGGGCAGGGTTGGTCCCCGGGGGGTGCTGGGGTTGGGGAGCGTCCGCCCCGTGCCAGCTTCTCCCTTTGGAAAACTGGCAGACACGAAGCACAGGCTCAGCGTGAGTTTTGAACAATGTTTTATTATATGTTTAGTGTTCTCTATACAAAAAACTCCAGTCTTTTCTTTTTTTTTTTTACAGTGATTCAAAAAAAAATGATATCTGAGTATTTTGGCCTCCTTTCAGCTCTCATGCAGTCGGTTTAGAAGTCCTTCTATGAAACGCTCTTTCTGTAGTCCATAAACCTTTGTGCTGTAAACTGGTCATGTTACAGCCTCAGCTCTACATTTCTCATTGGAAGGAGTGAGTTAACGCAAAGGTGTTGCTTTTTTTTTTTTTGCTTTTCTTTAAAAAAAGGCAAATAAATACATAGAATACTTTAGAGCAACCAGGAGGTTGTGCAGAGAGGATGGGTGGATGGACGGACGGACGGATGGCGATATATTTACAACTTAAAGAAAAAACAAAAAGCTCCCATACTTTCTTTCTGATGTGAGCAGGAGGAACGAACGTTTAAAAGTCGGTGCTGCAAAGGAAAGATGGTTTGGTGGGTTTGACACGGGGTTTAGACTCTGTGTGACAACCAAAACCCGATGCCCACGCGTGAAGGACACGGAGAGACAGGCGCTGCTGGGCAAGGGGGAGCTACGGACGTGGTGGGTCGGTTTGATAGGACCAGAAAAGCTTCGTTCTTCTCGTTAATAAAACAGGTTTTAGTGCAAGAAAGAGAACGTGGGGGTTTTGTTCCTTTGTTTTTCAAGGTTTGTTTATTGCTTAACTGAAAGGGGTTGCTGCTAGCGCACGATGAAGCCTGGGACGATGGACGATGTGTCGCAGGCTGAACCTGGGACCTGCACCTACACTTGGACTCGGGCTCTGTCCCCTCTGAGAGGCAATGGTGGCAGCAGGGGGGTTGTGGGGTTGTCGTGAGGTGGGAGAATGGGACAGTTGGGGATTCTGTGAGCAGGATTTCAGGGCTCGTCCCGCTGCTTTTCTTTCACTGCAGCATCGCTTTGGGGAGAACAGGAGCAGCCTCCAGATGCTGCAAGGGCAGCCAGTGTCCCCTCACCTCCCAAACTTGGCTCCTGGTGGCTGCTCTCCACATGCAGGGCTCCAAGTAGCCCAGGGCTGGGAGCCAGGGGGGCCCAGGCTGGATCCTCGGGCTGGATGCAGCCCGCAGAGCCTGGATCCCTCTCCAGAACACGGATGAGGTGTTGGCTCAGCAACGGGCTCGGATTTGCAAATTGGGAGTTTGAACTCAAACTGCTTTTTCCCCAGGTCCTGAGAGAACTTAGCCTAGGTCTGGTGGTTCTTTATTGTGTTGGCCCCTCATTTATACCCTTTAGGAAGATGTATCTTCTGGAAAAGGTGAAGTGCAGATCCCAGAGAGGGCCGAGCACCCCTGTGACCCCCCTTAGGAGAGGTCCTGCCCTTTGAGCAGGGAGCAGCTGATACAGGGTCCTCCTGGGGGCTACACTATAGGTACTGGGAGATCAGGGGACTGGCCTCTCCCCTCCAGAGAGGGGCAGCTGGGGATGGAGAAGCAAAGCAGCTCCTGCAGGGTGACAGCAGCACCCAAGCTGGCAGAAATGGGTGCGCTAATGGCCTAGACCCATCTCCTAGTGCTCAAGGGACATTCGCTTGGCAGAAGCGTGACCACGATGCCTGAGTGGGTGCAACCTGGCCCTGGCTGTTTCTGGAGGGTGAGGGTGTTTTGGGGTGCTCGGGGGTCACCCTGTTAGAGCTGCAGTGGTTTTGGTGGCTGGAGCAAGTGAGGGCTTTGCTCCCCACGGCGTGGTAACTGCACGGGCAGACATCTGCTGGACCTTTAATAAAGGGAGTAGAAAACGTTAAGCTCAGGATGAGTTTTGAGCCCCGTGAGAATTTTCTTTGGGCTCCAAATCTCTTGGGGAAGATTCAAAAGAATGCTGAAATTTTGACTATGCCTTATAATTTCTGAGTAATTTTTCCACCAAGCTAATACAAGGCTACAATAACTTACACTGAGCCGTTTGTCTGCTGGGCCCTCTGCAGACATCTCCTTCCTTTTCTGATTAAAGGAACGTGCTGGTAGGACTCTAAATGGTTTCTGTGAGATTTTTTGGGGCGAGGACAAGCCTGGCTGGGCTGAGGCCAGCTCCTTCCCTCCCTGCTGGCAGAGGCGTGCCGTGGGACACGCTGCAGAGCTACAGGGTGAAACACTTCTCCATTTCCAGCTGGATGCTGAGAGGTTTGCTGAGTGAAACGGTGGCTAATGACAGGACAGAAATAGAGGCTTTAATGTAAATGGCACGTAACACAGATACATGACACAGACCACCCTGCTTCCAGTAATGCCTGACTGATTTTCTTGAGGTTTGGAGGTGTGGCGTGGTAGACAAGGGTCTTGTGGTCCCTGTTAGCAGTCGGTCCTCAAAAGCAGTGAGGATCTGGTGTGCTGGGTGTGAATGAAGGTGCCCAGCTCTGGCAGCAGAGGCTTTTCCACAGTGAAACCTGTAGTTTCTTTCTCTCCTCATTTCCACTGGTGCTTGGGGGAGAAGTCACACAAACTCCACGCTGTAAGGACAGCTGTAGGCTTGGGAAGCACCTGCCCCCACGACCAAGGGCTGCCTCACGTTTGGCCTCCTGTGTTTGCTGAACAAGTGAATGGGTGTCCTGGGAAGGGGCTGGGAGGTGCTCTCCTGAACCCAGGTGGGTGGCAAGTGGCAGCAGCAGAAAGGGGCTCGTCTCATGGAAGTGTTTATATGGGTGGTAACAGAGCCAGACGTGTGGCTCCTGCTCTGTGAGGTGGCACAGATGGAGGACCCTGGCAGATGGGCCCCTGCGTGGTGGAGAGGGGACATCCCTGCGCTGCCCTGGGGTACCAGGAGCTCCCCCAGCTCTAGGAGGGGGCTCTGCTTGATAACACCAGCCTGAACCCTCCCTGGCTCATGTCCATGTAACTCCTTTGCTGCTCGGTTTGCATCCAGCTCGCTCCTGTTTCCTCTGTGTGATGCAGCAGAAGGTGCTGTGCAGGTGCTGAGCGGGTCCAGGCTCTTCCCTGAAGCTCAGGATAGTTGTGCCATTAGCAGCTTAAAGAATGTGGCCAAGTCCATCTCGACAATCCATATTAGTAGAAGTATTCTCTTTAGCAATACGTCTTCATAGCAAACCAGCTCGAAAGCTAAAAGAATTGCATTAATCCTATTGCGTTTAATCCATTACGCTGAACAAAACCATCCTCCTCAGGAAAAAAAAAAAGAAAGAAAAATCCATCCTAACCTCGTTCGCCGCCTGTGAAACGGGCTGAAGAAAATCCCATCCCTCTCAGTGAAGGTACCTTTGGTTTCAAAAGTGCAGGAAGTGGGAGAATACAGCCGGCGGTGGCCGCTAGGTAAGGGCTAGTATAAAACTCTACCTTCTACAGTGATCCATGCTCAGCTCAGCAGGGAGAGCCACCCAGGCTTCCTACTCCTACTGCTCTCTGGGGGGGTCGAAGACCAGCGCGTTAGGGGTGCCTAAGCCGGGGGTGGGGGGTTGGTTCAGTTGGTTAAAGTCCCCGGGAAGCTGTGTAAGGCAAGTGGAGGAGCAAGTCCCACCCGAGCCGCTTCCCTGCGGTGCGTTAAAGGGTTAACTGAAATCACAGCCGGCCTGATATGTCCTAAAGGAGCAGAGGGGAGTCCTGCCACAGAGCAAGGGGCTCGCTCAGGCTGATTGATGGAGGGGGGAAAGGCCACTGGCAGAAAGGAGGAGGGGAGGTCG